>NC_043025.1:3063535-3093535 GCF_006345805.1 Octopus sinensis
TTTCGATTGATCCAAGTTGATCAGGGCCCCACCAATGCCAGAGATAGATAGATAGATAGATAGATAGATAGATAGATAGATAGATAGATAGATAGATAGATAGATAGATAGATAGGTAGATAGATAGATAGATAGATAGATAGATAGATAGATAGATAGATAGATAGATAGATAGATAGATAAATAGGTAGGTAGGTAGGTAGGTAGATAGATAGATAGATAGATAGATAGATAGATAGATAGATAGATAGATAGATAGATAGATAGATAGATAGATAGATAGATAGATAGATAGATAGATAGATAGATAGATAGATAGATAGATAGATAGATAGATAGATACATAGATAGATAGATAGATAACTTTCTTTTATTAGCCACACAGGGCTGAATACAGAGGGGACAAATACAAATGTAGAGCTTTTCTTTTCGAGGGTGGGAAAAAAAGGGGGAAAATAAATGTAAGATTGCGATCAAAAGGGGTCGAGAGGAGGAAAAAAAAGAAAAGAAATCGTGTATCACAGAAACAATGATAAAAACATTGATAAAACAAGATTGGGTTCATCCGTGGGAGGAAAAGCCTACAGAAAAGACCACGGGAACCTCAGTTTCTTTTTTACGATCTACAGGATCATGCTTAAAATGGTTTCGTCACTCGCACGCACCATCTTTGCAACATTCACCCATCTTTTTTTTAATCTTTCGCGAGACAAAACTTCCCTCTCCATTCTCACCTTCCTTTTCAAGTGGTACTTGAAAAAGTTGATGAGCGATTGGCCAGAGAGGTAAGTGTTTGTCTCTAATCCTTTCGCTCGGGTCCACCACACACATTCTTTCACCATGGCCACCAGTACGATGAAAACTGCCTTGCCTTCCCGGTTGAGGGAAGGGGGCGGAGCAATTCTCACGATAGACTCGGCCGATAGGTGGATTCGTCCCACACGTGACAGCAGCCGTTCGGCATAAGCCCACAGGTCTGAAATGGTTGGACATTGCACGAGTGCGTGCAGAACGGTTTCGTCGCTCTGACCGCATCTCGGGCAAGTCGGGCCAGTGTGTCTGGAACCGTGACTGTAGAGCTTATCCCGAACAGGTAATGCTTCTCGATAGCACTGCCAGGCCAGGGATCTTTGGTGATTGTTCATAAGTCCCGGCCCGAAAGTTGTCCTGAACAGGCGGGTCAGGTGTTCCTCGTCGACGCCCAGACTCTGCCCGAGTTCGTCGTCGCACCTCCCCTCCACTAATCCTCTATAGAATGCCTTTGTTGTGATGGAGTCGCACAAGTTCGATCCCGGACGGCAGAGTTGCTTGAGAGCAACGCGTCACTCGCGGTGCCATTCGCCTAGCCTCGGTCTCTGCTTGATCCATGACTGTAGTTTGTCCAAGGAGACGAGCTGCGGGAAAGCGCGCCGCACAAAAGGCGGCCACACCTGTTCACCGTTGTCTATGAAGCGCCGGAGATGTCGCGGTCTCAGCGCATGTCTGCGCATCATCAACCACGGCATGCCCAGCCCTCCATTTAGCGGGTGTTGACAGCAAATGGATCGCCTAACCATCGGAACGTTTCCCTTCCACAGGAAGCGGAAGAGTATACGTTCCAGTTTGGTGATGGTAGGGTCGGGACAAGGCACGACGGTCAGACGATACTCGATGACGGATGCGATGTACGCGTTCGCCACCTCCGCCCGACCTTTTAGGGATAGCTTTCTCTCAGCCCATTTCTGGGTGAGAGTAGCCACCCTAGTCGTTATCTCGCCCCAGTTCTTCTCCATTTGGAGGTCCGGACCGAACCAGACCCCGAGGAATTTAACCGGTCCGTCCGTCCAGCGTCCCACGATGGAGGTGCTGTTGGACGGCATGGGCCTGCTTCTCCAGGTGCCGAGACGCAAGCCCACTGACTTTTCCCGGTTAATTTTTGCTCCCGTTACCGCTTCATATTCTTTTAGTGTCTCGCCGACCAGCTCGATGTGCTGGTAGCTCGACACTATGACGGTGACGTCATCCGCGTATGCAGACACGCTCCTCCCGCATCCCAGCTCTCGTGGGATGCCCCTCAGCGTCGCCAGTTTCCGCAGTAGTGGCTCAAGAGTCAATATATACAGCAGCGATGAGAGGGGGCATCCCTGACGAACCGAACGCATGATGTTAAAAGGTCTGGATAGATGACCATTTACGCGAACTACTGAGCGGATGCCGCTGTATAAGGCAGCGATCCAACCGCGGAAAGCTGAACCGAAACCAGCCGCCTTAAGGACAGCCTCCAAGTAGTGATGGTCTACCCTATCGAAAGCTTTTGATTGATCCAAATTGATCAGCGCCCCACCCATACCAGGATTCTTAACTACCCTGTCTATGATGTAGCGCATCAGATGGAGGTTGTCATGAATACTTCTACCCGGCACGGCGCATGTTTGCGCCTTGTCGATTAGTTTCTTGATGACAAGCGCCAACCTCTCGGCTAACACCTTGGCCAAAATTTTCAAATATGCGTTGAGCAGAGTGATGGGCCTGAAATTATCTATGACGTCCCCCTTGTTTGGGTCTTTCTTAATCAGTGCCACTGCTCCTCGTTTTGCTGCCAGTTGCAGTAGACAGCTGCCAAGACGCCTCCAAACAAGTCTGGCATATGACAATAAAGTTCGTAGGGCAGACCATCCAAGCCTGGTGACTTGTCTCTCGCGCAGCCTACCATCGCATCCTGTACGTCCGCAGCTGTGATAGGCCTTTCACAAGACTCCACCTCTCTTGCTGAGAGTCGTGGCAAGGCATGCAGGTAGGCACTGAAGTCCACTCTGCGTTCTGACCCACCACTTGTCCCAAACAGTTGGGTGAAGTGTTGTTGAAAAGCCCCACACATCCTTTTAGGCTCGAGCAATTCGCGCCCCTGTTCATCTATAAGAGACTTGATGGTGGCTCTGTTGCCTCGTTGCGTCTCCACCACTCGGGCCTCTTGGGCGGCTCCAACTCCTTCGTTCCTCAGAGCACGCATCCTAGCTCTGACAACGCATCCCTCGTGTTTGGCGTTGAGGTGTTAGTCGAGGGCCAATCTGGCCGCCAGCACGTTGGACGCGATGCCAGTTCTAAGTGCCTCTTCTAAAACCTTAACTAATTCTCCCTTTATTCTATTTCGGTCTAATGCTAGGGCTTTACTGTATCTGACTGATTCTGCTTTAATTGCTTTTTTTAGTGCATACCACCATCTGTTGTTGATGATGGTACCCGTCAAAGCTCTCTTAACTAATGTGTTGATCCGGTCCCTGTAAACCCGTCGTGCTGTAAAAGACGCGTTCAGTTTCCAGTAACCAGGACCCTGCCTATGTGTCTTATCTAAATCAAGTGTTCAAGTCACAAACTTGTGATCTGTGTAACTGACTATATGAAATTGTGGACAACCTACACTATTTTTATCTATTGTCCTACAGAATACTCTAAGTATGATCTGGACGACCCGATGCGGTTACTCCATGTCCACATTGGCACATTCGGGTGGCCCAGTCGGTACCTGTCAGACAGTTGGAAACGTCTGAGCAGGTCTTTGAGGCATTTGCGTCCCCTTCTATTGCTATCTCTGCCCACGTAGTCTAGATGCGTGTCCAGGGTGGCATTCCAATCCCCCACTAAATGTAAAGGACGAGACGTTCCCATGAAATACTCTAGACGTCGAAAGAGATCTGGTCGGCATGTTAAGGAGGGAGCATAAACTGCTATCAGTCGAAAAGCACACACATTGCTGCCATCGACATCCAAAACGACCAGCCTACCCTCCGGGTCTAGGAAAATTACTCTTACTTTGAGATCTAGACTCTTCCGGAGAAGCACCGCGGTGCCACCTCCGCCCATTCTCGGTAGACACGGAGAAAAATAAATGTTGAAATGTGTACCGAAACTGTGCTGGAGTGCCCGCGAGCTGTGGAGTCTGGTCTCACTGATGGCTATGATATTCAGATTTAGTGACTTGATGTCATTTAACAGGTAGCCTTGTTTCCAAGGCGACCCCAAGCCACGTACATTTATACTGCCTATTCTGAGCATGTTCCGACAAAAAATTGTGTTTTACACACGAAAAGAAAGTGCAAAAAAGGAAAGAGAGAGAGAAAAGGTTACTTGTTCGAAAGTTCTTTGTTTTTCACCTCACAGTCTTCTTCCATGAGGTTTTTGTATAGTTTCTTTGATGAATACTTTTGAAATCTCCCTACTGCATCAGGGTAAAGAGATTTCAGGGTGCTGTATGTGTTCTGTGTTACGTGTATTATTTTAATGTGTCGTGGTGGTGTTGTGCGTGAGTGGTTATTTGTTTTTATGTCGTTTTCAGTTATGTTGGTGTTTGACCTAATGTGTTCCATTAGGTCGTGGTTGTTTGTGTTTATGGCTGTCAACAATGTTGGGGGGTTTGATGATGGTGTGTTTGTGTTGATGTGTTTGTTTTCTGTGGATGTTTTTGTTTCGGGGGAGGTGAATCTTCCTGCTTTGTTTGTTATCTTTTCTTTTCTTTTTTCCCCTTTTTCTTCTCCCCCCTGTGGCTATTTGCCAATCTTCTGTGTCTTCTTCGTCTAATGACAAATCAGAGGAATCAGAGCTTGAGAGAGGGAAAATATTGGGGTCTATTGTAGACTGTGTTGATTTTGTTGTTGGTGTTGGTTGGTGAGCGTTAGGTTGTGATGTATGCGGTTTTGGAGGTGGGATGTGGGTATTTTGTGTTTGAGTGATTGTAGGTATTGTTGTGTTGTTTGGGGTGTCAATTTTGTGGGGATTTGGAGTAGTAATTGTTTCTTCATTTTCGATGAGTGTCTTTTTGGCAGAAGTCCTTGGTTTGGGAGTTGGTTTATTCTTGGTTGTTGTTGTTGTTGGTGTTGCTTCTGTTCTTGGTGCAGTTGGTGTGGTTGTTTGGTTGGTGAGGTTTATTTTTTGTTGATTTTCTGTGATTAGTCCTGTTCGTGCAAAACGTGGTGTGGGTAGTAAAGCTGGTTTATTTGTTTTTTCCGGCTGCTGTTGTTTTCTTGCGGCAGATTTGCAATCTTTTTTTAGGTGTTGCTCACAGCCGCATATGTTGCAACGTGGTCTTCTGCCATCGACGACCACATACAACTTGTGGTCTTCTGATACACATATCTGGGTGGGTATTTTCTTAATGTCCTCTTGGTTTATATGTAGTAGAAATTCTACTTTTTTTCCCACCCAGTTTTTGTGCTCCGTGACCGTAGTTTCTAAAATTGTGAAATCTTCCATTTTCACACATAAGGCCTTTACTAGCCATAGATTGTTAGCTATTTTTGGGACATTGTTTAAAGTGATCTTAGTCACTTTCTGTCCACGATAGCTTGGTGTTAGTTGAAGTTCATCTGAATGAAGAGTTAGCGTTGAGAAACGTCTTGCTAACTCCTCAGTATGGAAGACCACTTGTATGTGTGCGAACTTGTTCCACCAGGTCACATACTCTTTGTAGTTCCAGATGGGTTTCAAGCATTTTTCGATTTTGCTTGTGTTAGCCTTCTCTGGAATTTTTGTTTTCTTATTAATTATTTTATATATAATAGTTCTTTTTTTTTCATCTTCGAATATTTCTTGTGGTATGTTTATTTTTACTATACCATCTACTTCCGTTATTAAAATGTTCGTATCTTTTATTTGTTGTGCAGTAAAATATACTGTTGTCTTTTTCTTTTATCGCCTCGGCGAAATTTGTTGTTGTTTTGTTATTGTTGTTGCTGGTGGTGATGTTGTTGTTGGCTGCAGTTGGTAAAATTGCTGTATTTGGTTTGATTGTGCAAGTAGGAAGGGGTGGAAAATTACTTGCATAGTTTATCCCTGTATTCAAGCAGCTTTTGTCAATTTGTTTGGTGGTCACAGTCTTTTGTTTATTCCCTTCAGTTCTTGTTGTTGGAGGAAAGAAGGTCTGAACGGAATTGTTGTTGTTGTTATTGTTGTTTTTGTTGTTGGCGGTGGTGTCAGTGGCAGAAGAGACAGCCGTGGCAGCAGATGTCGAAATGGTGGCGCAAATGTTGTTATTCTTGTTGTCATTGTTATTGTTGTTGTTGTTGGTAGTTGAGGTAGTGGATGAGGTGGCGGTGGTGGTGGTGGTGGATGCGGTGGTGGTAGCAGTAGTAGTCTTGTTGTTGTTGTTGTTAGTGGTGGTGGTGACAGTGCTGTTATCGCAAGTGGTTGCAGCGTTCACTGCCATGTCATTTAGGTTTGCACTTTGCGTGCATGAGTTCTTTTTTTCTTCTCCTAGCGTTTCCAGACTAGGAAAATGTTGGTCGATAAAAGAACGCGACCAGCGTTCTACAATACAATTTCTCGACATTTTGAAAATGTCGAGAAGAAAATTACACAAATTAAATAGGGTTGAAACTGCCCCTAGGGGCGAATTCCTCCCTTGGAAAAGCACTCAAACGAAAGTTGGGTGCCTTACACACCTTATTTACAAAAATGTGCACAAAATATGGGCTATAAATAGTCAGAATAAACGATTACCATCGGAGCCGAAGTGACAGCACGTCCGTGGATGGATAGCTAGCTAGATAGATAGATAGGTAGGTAGATAGATAGATAGGTAGGTAGATAGATAGATAGATAGATAGATAGATAGATAGATAGATAGATAGATAGATAGATAGATAGATAGATAGATAGATAGATAGATAGATAGATAGTTAGACAGATGAGCGATTGATTAATCGATAGATTGATCATTTTTCTATTGTTACATCATTTAAAATTTCAGGAACACAAATCATACAGCCTCAATTCCCGCTCGCTGTCTTCGATGAGATCCGTCAATTCTTATTTATGGCGTAGAATTTAAACCAGAGCTGAAAACAATCCCTTACGTTTGTCATCCATTGGGCTGCGCCTATGCTGGAGCACTGCCTTAAAGTGTTTTAGTCGAACAAATCGACCCCAGTACTTGTTGTTAAGCCTGATGCGTATTCTCGCTGTCCCTTACGCTGATTTGCCTACAGTTACGCAACTTTATACTTTTGATTTCTTTATTATTAATTACCAGAAAAAAGAAAAACATGAATGCAATTATCGTCAGCGGCAGGCAATTCTGCATCAGACGTAAATGCTTTGAAAATGATGTGGCAAAAATTTGAAAAGTTTCAAGTGGTTGTAAGGAATTTAACAAGATTCCGATCGGCCAAATTACTGGGGCGTGAACAAACCAGAACCTGTTCCCAAGCGGTCATGGTGGACAAACTGAAACACGTACATAAACATATACATAGATATATACATATATGTATATATGTATATAATTAAGGATAAATGCATCGTCTGTGAGTATGAAATCTCTCCTCATATCTCCAGAAATCGAACTTACTTCAATATGGATGGATTTACATTTTCATTTTCTGGGAAACTAAGAGGTTTTTTAAAATACTTATTTTAAAACCTGTTATATGACTGTGCAACATTAAAGAACTTTGGAAGTCCGTTTGTTATCTAAATCTGATCTTTATAGAACTATCCCTGATGTTTCAGGAGTGTAACCTCACCCCCTTAGATGTTTGGAGAACTCACATGTTTTTCGGCTGATGAGTACGGGTCACTTGTATTTGCTGCAATATATGCAGCCTTAATAAAGCTGGTCTTCGTACGAAACAATTGTACCGAAAGATTGATCCATTTTTGTTGCTTTTTACTTGTTTATAATCACCCCGCATTATCTTATGGTTAATACCATATAGACTTCTGGTGCATCTAAGTTAAGTACCGCATTCATGTGAATTCAACAGAACTCACTTGAATCTTAATTGCTTTTACATATATGTATATATATATATATATATATGTGTGTGTGTGTGTGTGTATAACAAAGTGAGTTTGGGGCTACCAATAAATATATATAATTGAAATATAGGATAAAATTTTTACGAGAATTTATCAAATACTTAGCGTGAAAAACCTCATAAGGGAAAATTTATTAATTATTCCCTATAAATATATTTATTTATATTAAGGGCATTACTACACATAAATGCCTCACGCTAGGAGGGTCTCTTGAAGTCAAAACTACTATAATGCCCACATTGTACCGAACGCGAGGGAATGCAACTCTCAAAGCGAGCCTCCAGAAACAGACTCAGCTGTACATCATATGCTTTCTTAATTAGTGCACAAAATGCACTTTTCACTTATCAGCGTAAGCATAGTCAAGACATATAAAAATAAACAAAAATCAACGTACCAGACGAACACATGTATCCTTGCGTTTGTTACAATGTGGTTATTATAGTAGTGTTGACTTCAGGAGTCCCTCATAGTGTAAAGCATTTCTATATAGTAATGCCCTTAGTATAAATAAATACATGTATATATATGTATATATATATATATATATATATATATATATATATATATATATATATATAATTGATCAAAATAAAAACATGATGCGAAGAATTCAGCGGTACATATGTTTCGGGCCTTTATTAGACAGATTTATAACAATGCATAATGTATGTCTGTGGCCTTCTTCAGCCGCGCACAACAGCTTCCACAAGGACATGTGTTACATCAAAAATTCTTGGTTGGGGATGCAAATCCTCTCATTCGCGTACGACATAATGCGGCAGCAGCTTAGAATTGAAGCGTCCATCTCTTTCTTCTCTCAATGTAGAATGAGGAAAATTGGATGTTGAAGTAATGTAAATAAATAAATACATATATAGACGTGAAGATGGAGGGGCGAGAATTCAGGACGAGGGATAAAAAATGTATAAAAAGTGTAAGTATAGAAAAATATAAAAATGTAGAGCATAAAGATATAAAGAGATATAAGGAGATGTAAAGGGGGTATAAAGAATATAAAGAAATATAAAGAAATATAAATAAATGTAAAGGCATAAAGTTATAAAGTAAAAATAGAAATAGAAATAAAAGTAAAAAAACATGATAAAAATGTAAAAAAATATAAAGATAAGGGATGTATAGAGGTTACGGACCAAACATGGTGGTCAGAAGATTGATAAAATTTAGTTGTAGAAGTGTCAATAAATCAACAGTTTCGTCTGGGGACCTAATGTGTTGTAAATCAGAGCTGTTGAGCGTTTAATCTGGTTCTTTGAATTAATTGGTCTTCTAGTACATACATACCATCATGGATACACACACCCATATACATCCATGATGGTATGTATGTACTGAATTCTCGCCCCTCCATCTTCACGTCTATATATGTATTTATTTATTTACATTACTTCAACATCCAATTTTCCTCATTCTACATTGAGAGAAGAAAGAGATGGACGCTTCAATTCTAAGCTGCTGCCGCATTATGTCGTACGCGAATGAGAGGATTTGCATCCCCAACCAAGAATTTTTGATGTAACACATGTCCTTGTGGAAGCTGTTGTGCGCGGCTGAAGAAGGCCACAGACATACATTATGCATTGTTATAAATCTGTCTAATAAAGGCCCGAAACATATGTACCGCTGAATTCTTCGCATCATGTTTTTATTTTGATCAATTTACTCCACCACCTACACCACCAAACGGTATACACAGGTGCTTATAATTATCAAGTACTCACCCCGAATTTCTATATATATATATATATATATAGATAGATAGATAGATAGATAGATAGATAGATAGATAGATAGATAGATAGATAGATAGATAGATAGATAGATAGATAGATAGATAGATAGATAGATAGACGTGCGTATGTATATGTGTTTATTTATATCTCATTCTCTCTCACTTACTTGTTTCAGTCATTTGACTGCGGCCATGCTGGAGCACCGCCTTCAGTCGAGCAAATCGACCCCGGGACTTATTCTTTGTAAGCCCAGTACTTATTCTATCGGTCACTTTTTGCCGAACCGCTAAGTGATGGGGACATAAACACACCAGCATCGGTTGTCAAGCAATGCTAGGGGGACAGACACAGACACACAAACATATACACACACATACATACATATATATATATATATATATATATATATATATATATATATATATATATATATATATATATATATATATATACATATATACGACAGGCTTCTTTCAGTTTCCGTCTACCAAATCCACTCACAAGGCATTGGTCGGCCCGGGACTATAGTAGAAGACACTTGCCCAAGATGCCACGCAGTGGGACTGAACCTGGAACCATGTGGTTGGTAAACAAGCTACTTACCACAAATATATATATATATATATATATATACATATTCATATATATATTTTATTTTCTACTTTAGATACAGGTGATCACTGCATATAGAAACACTTCGAAGTGCTGAAGAGATTAGAACTTTAGACTTTAGATATGTAAAGCCACGACAAGCAAGCTAGATATTTATTTACATTTACATATGAAGATACATTGAATCGAAAACAAAAAGGTAAATGTGTGTGGTTATTAAGTATACATAGTCCAATCTTCAAGAAAAACAGTATCACGAATAATATAGGTAGAGTTTTAAATGTTCTACGGCCGTTTCAGGGATCTTTGTGGTCCTGATATATGACAAATATCAGGGTCCATTGTTGGATAACATCGACTCTCCGGGGGAAGAATTTTATATTAAAGATTTTGCATTTAAAATGTTGACATTATAGAGGTTAAGGACTGGTTGATTTTATAGAGAGCTACATCTATTAGGAAGGGATGTTTAGACAGAGAATAGTTGGAGGATGGAGTAAATAGATTTCAAGATCATAAGGCGACTGATGGTATTAAAGGTGGAGAGTGGTAGAAAGTGGTTTAGTTTATGTCAAGTTAAATTAGTCAAAAAAGGATGAACTTAACCGTTTCGATATCAGATAAGGGTATGAGAGGGAGGCTATAACTTCTATTCTAGGCTTTCCATCCGACTCATTTGCCCCAGAAAATCCGACTTAGGTCGAATTAGTTAATGCATTATTGACCGTATTATACACCGTGTCAGGAATAATGTTGAGCTCCCGCTATGGAATTGCACTTGAGACGTTATTTTTGGTCTCCCTCTCTCCACCATAAACGCACTAATTTACTTCAGTTTGACATGTCAAATTATTGCAATATTTACAATGGACAAGGCGCCGAGTTGGCAGAAACGTTAGCACGCAGGGCAAAATGCTTAGCGTTCTGTTTTTACGTTCTGAGTTCAAAATTCCGCCGATTTCGACTTTACCTTTCATCCTTTCGGGTTTGAAACATTAAGTACCCGTTGCGTAGTGGGGTCAATCTAATAAACTGGGCCCTACCCCAACATTTCGGGCTTTGTGACTAGAGTAGAAAAGAATATTTACAATCGACGGACAGGTGTCCTCATCTTGTTAGTTGTTACTACAACGTTTCGGCTGAGGTATTCTCCAGCCTTCTTCAGGTGTCCTGTTAACAATAAAGTGTAGACATCTACCCGTCCAATTCAAATATCATACATAATTCCTCAACTCTAAATTATAAAACAGTATCAAATGATTACTCGTCAAAATCACAAATACTTTTGGATAAAACCTTAATATTTGCCCGAAATTATGCTACCATCCGCAGATCGGATATGAATATCACTCTGGCAATGAAGAAAACTCTAATTCAATTTAAGTGTAATTATTGAACACCCAACGAATCTATGGATTACTTCGATATAACAATGGACTCATCGGACTCCGCCCACGCACAGACCTTGTGGGCTTGTTCCTCATCCCCCCAGATTAAACAATGCCTCCCTAACATAACCGGCGGACAATAGAGGGATGATGCAAATTCTTGCAGTAACTGGATTAACTGAACCTTCAGTAGAGCACACAAGGACAGCCCTACGCAAACTCTTCAAAATCTTCATCCTAAGTATTCCATTCGAAATTGATACCAATTTTTTGGACGTTACCCTTTACTTAAACACTAATTTATACCGTTCTTTCTATAAACCAAACCAATCTTTACAATACTTAAATGTCCATTCTAATCATCCAAAATTATCCCCTTATAGCGTAGTTACATGTCTATCATTATAATCAGGCCCTCAAAATGAATAGAATTTTTCGAAATACCTATTATATCAATAACACGAAGCTTAAAACTGAAATAGCAAATCTCTTCCACTGATTCAAAGGTCATTACTTCAACTCGACACCAATCCAGCAAGTCCACAAAAAAACTCACCTTAACTCCTTCGCATCATTGGCCACCTCGAGCCTATAACAACTACAAACCTCCATTTTCGAATCAGCGAACTTCATTCACACATTGTAAACAATCAAAGGCTAGGAAACCCGAACTCCTATGGTTTTTATCACCGTTCTCTTGCAAAATTATTTTTCAAAATTATAAAATCTAATTTTTGTCCACAACATAAAAAATCTTATCCTATCTTTACTAAATCATCACTGAAGATCTCCTATTGTACTGCACCTAACTATAGTTATATATATAACTATATATAACTATATAATAGCCTCCTCGAAAAACCATGAACTCCAACAACAGTCCTTTAAGTATCTAAACTCTTGCACTGCATCCCAAGCTAGTTTTGACAATACAATAATACAAACCTTAATAAGCCACCTCAATTGTATAATACTAAACTTAAACCAAAATTCTAAAACCCTATCTACGAGACGACAAATATTAGTTCCATTACAACCTCCCAATCCGATACTAATATAAATCCTAATTTAGATTCTCCCCACTAACAACAAACCAACCAACATCAACATTACTAATAGTAAACCCCAACCACTTGCAACTGTCGTGCTTCTTAAATATACGGTATGCAGGCTCCTGTCTCCTCAAAAGCGTAATCTATAAATGCCACGTGATGACTCCATGCACCCACCAGGCAAGGGTGTATATTTGTGGCACTGAGGATTTTGAATGCCGTTGTCGTGCTCATATGTATTCTTTCATTAATCCCAAATCTAAACTATTTCAATCTTTAGCAACACACATATACAACCTCAATTCAAAACAATGTCCAATACGCTCTATCATGCTCCATAGTATGTGAAGCTCCCCTCCACAACACAAATATAGGTAAATGTATATTATGTATAAAAAGGCCATTAACAATTCTTCACCTCCATAACTCCTCGCTGTTAAATTCTCTGACGTTATTTATTCATGTAAGCATAAATACTGCCCGACATTCATGCATTTCACTAATTCTAAATAATCCTATAGCAAGCCCCGAGGCCCATCAAAGCTGTAATGTAAAACAAGAGTCAACCTGACAATCGACAAGTCATCGCTCTCCAAATAGCTTATATGTGTGTGTGTGTTTGTTTCTATGTAGGCATATATATATATATATATATATATATATATATATATATGCAATAAATCTGAAATATCCAACCTTGCATTTACAAATACATAATATATACATCTCATTTACAAATACATAATATATACATAATATATACATACAAGCGCTTACATACATACATACATGCAAACACACACACATATACGCACATATATAAACATATAAACACCTACATTAATACACAGTATTAAAAACATAAAGTAGTCAACATATATATAGATATCCACAGAAATATAAATATATATAACATGCATTCCAAATTTATTCCAAGTATTATGATCAATCGCTTTGTCATCCTCCTCTCAGACTCCTAAATCTCACCAACACATATCACAAATTTCTTCAAATTTTTGCAATTCAGCCGCCTCTACTGTTATTTGACCCTTCTCGGCCTCAAACAATACTTAACAAAACTCAACTACTAAGAAAAATACCGACCCAATTTTTTGTACTACTAACATTCTTAACCACTCCCCCGTACCTTAAATGTGTCGTTAAAGAAAGACCCCACTTGTTGTAATTTGAGATGAAATTTCTGTTTCATAAGTGTACTAGTTTCTAATACTTGTGTTGACATTACTCCTTTAACATTCAAAGAAATTACTTAGTTATTCACATCGATTTCAATTAATCATACGTTATCTTCTAACTTTGAGATTTTGATTATGTGATTGCTTACTTTTAGAATAACTTTGCATGGTGGTTGTGAAAGGGCTGATCTGTTCAGTTTCAACAGAAAACAGGAAGAATATCTGGGCCAGACGCGGCCAGTGCCAATGCTAATGGATTAACTGAAAATTACTGAAGTAAAAATAAAAGCATAAAAAAACATATTAGGTAATTTGGGGATACAAAATTATGAGGTCTTAACGGTGGAGACTCTTTTTACCCCATCCTAAATGCCGTTGAGGAGGCTGGACGATGGCCAATAGATGGCCGATATAATATAATGAAAATCGTAACTTACCAAAGAAGTGGCCTTGCCTCTGTTCGTAACAGTTAGTGAATGTTTATATATATATATGTGCGCATATATATATATATATATATATATATAAATATATGTTGCGTCATTTGTTTATTTACCATACATTTTTTCATTGAAGTAGCGGAACACAACGCACACAATTATGCATATATATATATACGTGTGTGTGTGTGTGTGTGTGTGTGTGTGTGTGTGTGTGTGTGTGTAGATATAGATTGGCGTCTTTATTTCTCATTATATGAATGCGATATGAAAAGTTTGCGTTAGCAGTCAAAAATGGGCGTTGATAGTGGAAGAGTGTAAATGAGAGAGGGGAAAGGAAGTGATAGAAAGAGAGAGAGAGACGGAGAAAGAAGACGAAGAGGGTTTTGTGTGTGTGTGTATGTGTTTGTGTGAAGCTATTAGCTACGTAACCCTGTTCTAAGCATTTGGTGGGATTGATACATATTAATTCCCTTCACTTACTCGGTATACACTCCTTCTTCCCCGGCATCAGCATTCCAGCAGAAATGGAGAAATGAAAATTATGTCACTGTCTGCTGGTGCTTGTGTGTATGTGTATGTGCGCGCGCGCGTGTGTGTGTATGTATGTGTGTGTGTATATGCGTAACTGAAATTAACTTGAAATAATCTAAGTACTATTTTTACAAATTGTGATATCTGTGTGTGTGTGTGTATAATATATATATATATATATATATATATATATATATATATATATATATATATATATATATATATATATATATATATACACGCACACACAGTTATCAGAATTATATATATATGTATGTATTCATGTATATGTATATATATATATTATACATTCATGCACATTTGTGTGTGTGTGTGTGTGTGTGTATGTATGTGTGCCGAATCACTGAAATCTGAAATATAATTAGAAGAAATTTACCAAAAGCTTTCAACCATGATAAAAAAATGAATGCCTTGCTGATGCCTTCCATGAAATGGCACAAAAGACGCAAATCTACATAGAAACACTTTATTCCCTTCTTACATACCAACAACAAAATGAGAACCAAAGCAGAACTCCAGAAACGGATATCCACAACCTAAATTCAACCACACAAAACGTACTAAAAGAATTGATTGAACTCAGCTTGGAAAAAGGAGACATACAAAAAGAGAAATCAAATGAAAAACATCCGGATTAAGATATTAAATAAAAGAAACCAAGCATATTTCAGAGCTGTAAACAATGAAAACCTAGCCAACACTTATGAACAGTGGAGGGTCAGAGAAGAAGTAATACTCTCAAGAATCTTTCGTATCAAAGAAATAACGTCAGAAGCAAAGGAAGAAGCACAAAATATTTGAGAAAAATCGTTTAAAAGCGACATTAACCGGAAATGATCAAAATATTGTTATACGATCAGACGATAGATTTTTCATGTTTTAGAATCATCTCACTTTTGCTCGATAACTATTGATCATCGATCTCTTCCCAAATACAACGTCTAAAGTCAACATTAAAATGAAGTACATTTCTAAATTCTTTGTTAGACCCTCCAGTGTTCACATTGTCATCCACCATTCTCTTCGCGAAGAATCTCTCTGAAGTTTAAGCTGGATATGCTAGAAATAGCAGCCAAATACTTCCTGTGAGCAGACGATAGATTCATTTAACGTTAGTGTCACTTCAGAAAATCACGTTATCAATAACGATAATAATTTACATGGTATATATAATGATTGACATGGAAGCAAGCGATACAAATTCATTTAACAATAGTTCATTTCAGAAAATTACGTTTGTAAAATAAAGTATATGATAGAGAAATTATAACAATTCTGAAGAGGAATTAAAGGTTTTAGCAGCTTTAAAGTTATGGGAAAAGAATTTTCGTTATCAAAGAAGCAATATTTTATACGAATGACGGATGACAGGTGAGGATTTTGTGGTGTGAAGGGTCTTCAAGTGTATATGTCCTGGTGTGTGTGTGTTTGTGAAGCACTGAGATATATAACTCTGCCCAAGTATTGCTTTGATATAAAACGGAAGTGAACACCACTTAACGATTATAATAATTGACACATAATTATATTCCAAACTTCAACAGCTCATCTGTACCCAAACCTTCAATAGCTTGATGTCCTATTTTCATAGGAGTGAGGGGAAGAGGGAGAGGAAGACATGCAGTGGCCTCCTAAACTGTTTAATGTATTTGTATCTCAGATAGTCTCCAGTATTCTGGATGCCTTCTGCAAAAAGTGAAAGATAAAAATAAATTGAAAATATAAAGCTAATATTCTGCCGGTATCTGTGTGTGTGTGTTTGTGTGTGTGTGTGTGTGTGTGTGTGTGTGTGTGTGATGCACTGAGATACATAACCATGCCTAAGTGTTTCTTTAATATAAAACTGAAGTGAATATTAAATGATAATATTAAATGATAATATTAAATGACATAATTTTACTGTGAAGGAGGTTTAGTCTTCAATGTTTTCAGTCTCGTCCACCACATTACTTCTTTAGCCACCGGGCAGAAGAAACTGCTTTTCCTTCCCGGCCTAAAGAAGGTGGCGGGGCGATCTTTACAATGAACTCGGCTCGTAAACTGGACGGACGAGTGCATGCAGGACTATTTCATCGCCCTGCGCACATCCCCGACATATCCGTCCGACAACACTTTCGTATCTGTAGAGCTTGTCTTCAACCGGCAGAGCACCCCGGTAGCACTGCCAGGCCAGGGATTTCTGGAAGTTAAAGACCAGTTAGTTGATTCCCTCCACCTACGTCCAGAATTTACACCGATTTCGTCGTTGTTCTTTCCCCTCTTCTAATACCCTATAGAAATCCATGGTGGACTTGCAACGCCCGCGTTGCCCGACTGGCAGAAAGCTGTAAGAGCTTGCCGACACTCCAGGTGCCAAGCGCCCTTTCTTGGCCAACGCTTGACTCAGTACTGTAACGTCATCAATGAGACGAGCTGCGGAGAGTCCCGTTTGACAAACAGTCAATCTCTATGCTCACCGTTAAAGAAATGCAGGAGATGTTGCAGTCTCAGCGCATGTCTGCGAATCATTAGCAACGGCATGTCCAGTACTCCACTGAGAGGTTGTTGACAGCAGATGGACCGTCTGATGAGCGGAACACGTCCCTTCTTTAGAAAGCGGAATAACATACGCTCTAACTTTATCGGGCATGGGACTACATTCAGGCGGTCGTAGATGACGGAAGCGATGTACGCATTCGCCACCTCGACTCGACCCTTCAAGAACAGCTTCCTCTCTGCCCATTTCTGGGTGAGATTGACTACCCTGTTCGTCACCTCACACCAGTTGTTGTCCACCTGGAGGTCTGGGAGGCACATGGCCTAGAGCATGGTTAGAGCAGCGGACTCGCGGGTTCGAATCTCAGACCGGACGATGTGTGTGTGTTTATGAGCGAAACACCTAAGCTCCACGCGGCTCCGGCAGAAGGTAATGGCAAACTTCTGCTGACTCTTTCGCCACAACTTTCTCTCACTCTTTCCTCTTGCATCTTGCAGCTCACCTGCGACGGACACGCGTCCCGTCCAGGTGGGGAAAATATATGCCAAGAAACCGGGAAACCGGCCCTTATGAGCCAAGCATGGCTCGAGAAGGAACAAACAACAACAACCTGGAGGTCTTGACCAAACCAGACCCCAAGCAGTTTAACCGGTCTTTCCGTCCAGTGCCCTACAAAGTGTCGGTTGGTATGGATCTGCCTCTCCATCTGCCGAGCTGCAGGCCTACCGATTTCTCTTGGATAATCTTTGCTCCTGTCACCGCTTCGTGGACAGTATTATGGTGATGTAGTCCCTGTTAGCTGATAGGAACATTCCGCATTCTAAGACATTCGGGATGACTCTTGAAACCTCCAACTTCGGGAGCAATGGCTCGAGATCCAGTACGTACTGGACCCTGTCGTGTGCATCTATTGAGAGTAACTACAGCGTGCATAGATACATAAGTGAAGACAAGGTCCCTAGACCCGAAAAGTTCCCTGACAATGGATAATTGACATGATACGTCTATCCGCCTCACTTTCAAGAAACTGGATTTATTTCAAAATTTACTTTCAGATGTGGTAGGGATCGATTATATCAAGTGAAAGTCTGGCGATTATATATCTGTATCTATATATCTATATAAATATCTATCAAGATGTGTGCGCGCATGTGTCTGTGTTTGTCTCCCACCACCGGTTGACAACCGGTATGAGTGTGTTTCTGTCCCCTGTAACTTAGCGGTTCGACAAATGAACCAACAGAATATGTAGTAGACATTAAAAAAATGTCCTTGGGTCGATTTGTTTGGGTAAAATCCTTAAAGGCGGTGCCATAGCATGACTGCAGTCAAATGAAAAAAATTAATCTTACATTATTATGTGGTTTTGAGATTTTGATGATGTGACTTTTACCTTTCAAAATGACTTTGCATGGTGGGTGTGAGAGGCCTGATCTGGTTAGTTTCAGCACAAAACAGGGAGACTATTTGGGTCTGACTTTGTCAGTTTTAATGCTAAAGGGCTGACAGGAAGTTACTGAAGTAAAATAAAGGTATAAAAGAACAGTTGTGTAATTTGGGGACACAAATTTATGAGGTCTTGACGGTAGAGGCCGCTTTTACCCCAAGCTAAATGCTGTTGAGGTGGCTACACAATTGTCAATAAATTTCGATATAATATAATTAAAACCCAAGATGTGGTTTCGCCTTTGTAATAGTGAGCGAGTGTTTATTTATTTATAGAGAGAGAGATACATATAGACATGGGTCTATAAAATTCGAAATGAAAAGTTTGAATTAGCAGTTAAAGACGATAGCCGGTGGTTTTGGAATTGTTAAAATGAGAGGTGGAGAGAAAGTGGAAGAAAGAGAGAGAGAAAGAGAGGTATGGAAAGGAGAGAAGAAGGGCTTTGTGCGTGTTTGTGTGTGTATGTGTGTGTTATGCAATTAGATACATAAACCTGTCTTAGCATTTCTTTAATATAAAACTGAAGTGAATATCAGATTAACGATTATATTAAATGACAATTTAACTGTAAAGCGGTGAGTGAAAAGTTTAGCCGGAAAAAATTTCAAAATAATAATAATAATAATAATAATAATGGTTTCAACTTTTGCCATAAAAGGTCAGCAATTTTAGGGGTGGGGGCTGAGTGGATTACATCCACCCTAATGTTTTTTCTCGTACTTATTTTATCGACCCCGATGGAAGTCAACCTGGGTGGGATTTGACTTCAGAACGTCTTTGCGGACGAAATACAGCGAATCATTACGTCCAGCATGCTTCGATGTATTTCGTCTGGAGCTGACGCTCTGAGTTCAAATTCCGCCAAAGTAAACTTCGCTTTTCATCTTTTCGGAGTCGATAAAATATGTACCAGTTGAACACTGGGGTCGAAGTAATCGTTTCATCCCCTCATTCAAAATTGCTGTCCTTCTTGCAAAATTTCTGTATTTGTCACCTAGCAAAGGTTCACAACCGGTACTGGTGTGTTTATGTCCCTTTAACTTGGCGTCTCGGTAAACGACACTAAAATAATAAGCACTAAGGATGAAAACAATGTATATGGGTTGAGTTAGGGTTAGGGTGTGTGTGTGTGTGCGTGTATATATGTATATATATCTCAATGTAACTATATACATATATATATATACATACAGATATATATATATATATATACTTATTCATACACATATCTATACACACATACACACAAATACACATATCTATGCACACGCACACACACACAGACACACACACACATATATATATATATATATATATATATATATATATATGTGTGTGTGTCTGTGTGTGTGCGTGTGCATAGATATGTGTATTTGTGTGTATGTGTGTATGTGTGTATGCCATCTAAGTGACACTGGGGAAAAAATAAAAAGCCCAGTACTCCCACAATGACTACCCGTCTGATAAGGGTACACTAGGCACATGAATCGCAACCATATGTGCGCGACATGGTAATCTCATATCAAAAATAAACAGCACATGACCTTGCAGGTGGGGCCCAGGTAGAATTTTCTTCTGGTCGAGTAACCCATCCCGCACAAAAGGTCTCTGAATAAGGGTTGTTTAAGGATGTTGAACGAAACACCACAGTTTCCAGAGGTGAATTATTTCCAGCCCCAAAGAATCCCTCTCAACAGATGGCTTTGATCCTCCCTCACTACTTCTGCTCGTGATCAGAGATGCACATATCGTCAACCACTAAGGGACATGCTCAAGTGATTAAGGCCAAACAACTAACAAGCAAATCTGTGGTATTGAGCAGAATATTTGCTGTAGCCCATCTTTTATACCAAGCCAAAAACAATGTACATGATAACATTTCCAATCGGTTAAGTTCAGGAGACATGAGGGCCATTGTCTGGTACTGCATCAAGGCATTTATTATTATTATCATTATTATTATTATTATTATTATTATTATTATTATTATTATTATTATTATTATTATTGGAAATTTTTTCCGGCTAAACTTTTCACTCACTTCTTCACAGTAAAATTACGTCATTTAATGCAATCGTTAACGTGATATTCCCTTCAGTTTCATACTAAAGAAATGCTTAGTCAGGGTTATGTATCTAATTGCATCACACACACAGACACACACACACACTCACAAACGTACACATCAACCCTCCTCCCCTTCTTTCCCCTCTCTCTCTCTTCTATCACTCCCTCTCCCTCTCTCTCTCATTTTAACTCTTCCACTCCCACCGCCAATCATCATAAACTGCTGACTAAAACATTTCAAATCGAAATTATATAATTAGAAATACAGATGCCATATCTCTCTCTCTCTCTCTCTCTATATATATATATATATATATATATATATATAGAGAGAGAGAGAGAGAGAGAGAGAGAGAGATATGGCATCTGTATTTCTAATTATATAATTTCGATTTGAAATGTTTTAGTCAGCAGTTTATGATGATTGGCGGTGGGAGTGGAAGAGTTAAAATGAGAGAGAGAGGGAGAGGGAGTGATAGAAGAGAGAGAGAGGGGAAAGAAGGGGAGGAGGGTTGATGTGTACGTTTGTGAGTGTGTGTGTGTGTCTGTGTGTGTGATGCAATTAGATACATAACCCTGACTAAGCATTTCTTTAGTATGAAACTGAAGGGAATATCACGTTAACGATTGCATTAAATGACGTAATTTTACTGTGAAGAAGTGAGTGAAAAGTTTAGCCGGAAAAAATTTCCAATAATAATAATAATAATAATAATAATAATAATAATAATAATAATAATAATAATAATAATAATAATGATAATAATAATAAATGCCTTGATGCAGTACCAGACAATGGCCCTCATGTCTCCTGAACTTAACCGATTGGAAATGTTATCATGTACATTGTTTTTGGCTTGGTATAAAAGATGGGCTACAGCAAATATTCTGCTCAATACCACATATTTGCTTGTTAGTTGTTTGGCCTTAATCACTTGAGCATGTCCCTTAGTGGTTGACGATATGTGCATCTCTGATCACGAACAGAAGTAGTGAGGGAGGATCAAAGCCATCTGTTGAGAGGGATTCTTTGGGGCTGGAAATAATTCACCTCTGGAAACTGTGGTGTTTCGTTCAACATCCTTAAACAACCCTTATTCAGAGACCTTTTGTGCGGGATGGGTTACTCGACCAGAAGAAAATTCTACCTGGGCCCCACCTGCAAGGTCATGTGCTGTTTATTTTTGATATGAGATTACCATGTCGCGCACATATGGTTGCGATTCATGTGCCTAGTGTACCCTTATCAGACGGGTAGTCATTGTGGGAGTACTGGGCTTTTTATTTTTTTCCCCAGTGTCACTTAGATGGCATGCACTACTCTCTCACTCAATAATAATAATAATAATAATAATAATAATAATAATAATAATAATAATAATAATAATGCCCTGATGCAGTACCAGGCAGTGGCTCTCATGGCTTCTGATCTTAACTGATTGGAAGTGTTATCATGTACATTGTTTTGTCTTGGTATAAAAGATGGGCTACAGCAAATATTCTGCTCAATACCACAGATTTGCTTGTCAGTTGTTTGACCTTAACCAGTTGAGCATGTCCCCTAGTGGCTGAAGATATGTGCATCTCTGATCACGAGCAGAAGTAGTGGGGGAGCATCATAGCCATGTGTTGAGAGGGATGCTTTGGGGTTTGAATAGTTCACCTCTGGAAACATGGGTGGTTCTTTCAACATCCTTAAACAACCCTTATTCGGGGACCGTTTGAGCGGGATGGGCTACTCAACCTGAAGAAAATTCTAACTGGGCCCCACCTGCAAGGTCATGTGCTGTTTATCTTGATATGAGATCACCATGTCGCGCACATATGGTTGTGATGCATGTGCCTGGTGTACCTTTATCAGACGGGTAGTCATGATGGGTATATTGGGCTTCGTATATTTTACCCCAGTGTCACTTTGATGGCATGAACTGCTCTCTCACTCAATAATAATAATAATAATAATGGTTATTATTATTATTATTATTATCATCATTATTATTATTATTATTATTATTATTATTATTATTATTATTTGCCAATGGGGCCGGCATATAGGGGACGATGCAGTAGACATGGAAAGTGGGGATTTAACGCAGAGACAACGAGTACACAGTTAAAAGAATAACAATGATATCCAACAAAAGAATATAACAATGAAGGTTCGTAATAGGTGCAGCTAACCCCTTGGAGTTGGCTCAGGCACCACCACCCCAATCCTGAACCACTCAACGCTTCGAGGGCATCTGGGAAGGGCACTCTCCTCCCTCTCAAACTCACCGGCCCACAGGCGCATTATTAGAGTAGGTCCACTCACACGTACCATTTTCGATATTCATCCACCTTTTGGCAAATGTACTGGGAGGCAGCACTTCACTCTGCACCCTGATCTTCCTTTCCAAAGGAAATTTGAAAAAGTTGACGAGTGATTGGCCGTAGAGAAAAGTCTCTGCCTTTACTCCTTTTAACCTGGTCCACAATAAAGCCTCTTTCGCTACTGCTATTAGACAGAAGTAAATTGCCTGACCTTCCGGACTGACGGAAAGCGGCTGATCGATCTTCACTACGGACTCGGCCGATAGCTAGAACCACCCTACACGTGATAACAGCCGTTCAGCATATCTCCACATGTCAGTAATGCAAGGACACTGGACGAGTGCGTGCAGAACGCTTTCATCGCTCTGCGCACATCTCGGGTACATCCGTGCTTGTAGAGTTTATCTCGAACCGGCAGTGCCCCCCGATAGCACTGCAAAGCAAGGAATTTCTAGAAGTTATCCATCGTCCCCGTCTTGAAAGTCCTCCTCAACAGACTGGTTAGTTCAATTTTGTCAACGCCTATCGTCTCTCCAAGTGCTTCATCGCACTTTCCCTCCACTAACCCTCTATAGAACTCAAGAGTAGATTTTCCACTGATCGCATTGCCCACCTGGTAGAGGACAGTGAGTGCCTATTAACATTCCAGATGCCAGTCACCCTTCCTCGGTCTCTTCTTGACCCAGGAGTGCAGCTTAGTCAAGGAGATGAGCCGTGGAAAAGCCTGTTTGACAAACGATGACCACACCTGTTCACCGTTTTGGCAGAATGTTTGGAGATGCCGCAGCCCCAGTGCATGTCTGCCACAGCATGCCCAGTGTTCCGGAAATCGGAATGCGAAAGCACAAAAACGAAAATGGGAAAAGGGAAAAGTAAAAACAGCATTTAAAGGTCTTCTCGTTGGACCTTGAATTATAAGGCTAAAAAGATATCAAAATATATTTATACTTGACAACGACTGAAAATTCCTGACCTAGAGTCCAATAGAGAATTAAGCATCTTAGATCTGAACAGGATATGCACTCTTTCAGCTAAACAAAGCTTATATTCATTTGATCCATTAACATGAGTTATGGATTCTCAATTACTTCCCATCCAGTCACATGTGGTGTTTCGTTTTATTCCAAACTTAGCCAGTTTCGTAGCTTTCCTTTTGTCCTATGTCCGAAGGGGATCATGTGATTGGCATAACGACTTTGAAATTCACCTTTAAATAAGCAAAAGAATAAAAGAATAAAAGATTATGTGTGTGTGTGTGTGTATGCATACAAAAATACACACACATACACACGGATATGTACATAAGCGCGCACACACACACATATAGGCGTATGGATTATTGTTTCGGTAAGTTGTGTCCACGAGAAAGACACTTCCAGTGCACTCATCTGAAAAGTACCAGCATTAACATTGCGACAGACTGGTATCCTGTGTGTTGTATCCTTGTGTGTTGAAATACGTTCGATACCGAGATATACTGGGGGCCTAATGAGCCTGTAGATCAGGCAGAGAATTTAGCTTAGAAAATACTTTAATGTAGACATTCAGGCATGCGCAGTCAAGTGTTTGTGTAACGTTTATGGAGTGAAAGTCGATATGAATATGACAAAAAAAGAAATACCGTATTTCCGGTGTATAAGCCGCTATTTTTTAGCTGGGAAATTTAGTGTGCCGCTTAGAGAAAGGTGCGCCTAATGTGTGTAACTTTTTTTATAAGTTCCAGGAGGAAAATAATTTGTGTATGGAGATCGAATGATTCCAGATTTTTTCGAGGAAAGGTCGGTCGATGAAAGACTATTGCTACAGTACATTGGTGCCTGGAAGAAAACAAAGCACATTTGTTTTGTTTTAACTTCATGTTTTGATAATGATATTTGTTTTATCTACTATTTATCTAGAATTTAATATTGACGGAATGTGTTTGTTGCTGATTATAGTAAGATAAAATCAAAAAATCAACAATACATCTCATAGTTGAAGAATAAAACAGTTTGAAACTACATACACATCAACAACAACAAAGCTAGCTACGGACCGGTGGTTCCATAAGTCTTTATAAAACACCGGTGGTCTTTATGTGTGGATAAAACCAAAATTTTCCCCAAAATTCGTCTCAGCGGCTTCAATGCCGACGCGTTTTATAGACCGGAAAATACGGTACTTAATTCCTTGATTGGATTGTAGCTGTTTGTGAAATGTTTATTACTGAATTAAGTTCATTGCTGGATTACTGACACCTGATAAAGCTAATTAGATACATGATTACAAATCTAATCACCTAGATATGTCATGCAAATTTTCAGCTTTTTTCTGGAATTATTTATATTATTTACATTCGATCCAGCCTTCTTCAGGTGTCTTGGGGGATTTTTCATTCCTAAGGTATTTTTCGATGTTATTATTATTATTATTATTATTGTTCAGGTCACTGCTTGGACTCGGACTCGGAATCTTGGGATTAGTAGCCCGTGCTGTTAACCACTACGCCATATGCCCATAGGCATTATGGAGTGAATTTTAGGGCATATAAATCTAATATTTTCTATCTTTCCTTAATACCGGTTCCCATATGCTGCGTATATCTGCACTCGGTCTGCTTAGGCAGTTGTTGTGTCCTAGCATATGTGCTACTTCTTTTAGTTTTCGTATTTTTCTGTGGTGTTCTCTGTCTACTATTTTAACTTCATTTTCCTTTACATGATCAGCTATACCCGATTTATCAATATCTCCTCGTGTCGCAGCTTTGCGATGTTCGTCTACCCTTGTTTCGAGGGGGCGGCATGTTTCGCCTTTGTATAACCTACCACACCTGCATGGGATGGAGTACACGCAGTCTTTGCTCACATTCTCTTCTATTGGTGGTTTTACTCAAAGGATTTATTTGCGAAGTATTGTATCATTCTTGAATACTGTTCTGATGTCATATGGGCTGCATATCTTTTGTATATTTTCGTAGAGGCCTTTCACATAGGGTAGACAGACTTTAGACAGTTTATTGGCCTTATCCTCTCTCTTCTTCATAATTGGAGTGGTTAGTATACTTTTGTGGTAGTTGTTGCTTAACAGATCGTTATTGAGCTTGATCATTTCTTCGTGGTGTTATCACGATCGCTACTTATATTTTTTGCACGATGCAATTTATATTCAATGCAATAGTTTCATAAACCAACGGTTCCGAATAATTTTGCAAGACTATTTTGTAAAATATTAGCAATTTTGGTTCGGGATTATTTTCTGAAAGGAATAACCATATTTATATTGTATAAAAGAATGGATTGTTTCATTCTATTCTGTTAAAGATGTGTATGGTTGTATGTAGATTTGAAAGTGTGCATAGTAACATGGATTTATGAAAGGATGTATGTATATTTATCTACATCTCTCAATGGATGCATTGTATTCTATACATGAATGTATATGTAGCTGTATGTACAGTATTGCTGTAGGTTCAATTTCCATCTCTCTCTCTCTCTCTCTCTCTCTCTCTCCTCTCTCTCTCTCTCTCTCTCAGTATTTGGTTTGCAAGATTCTTGATGTGGACACGTATTCCGAAACAGATTTTGTTGTACCTTAGGAGGATAATAACGACAATATCTAACACACACGCACTGGGTCAATATATGTGCATGTATGTATGTATGCTACAGTTTGTAAACGAAAGAGAACTGTAATGAATACATGGTACAGAGTGTTTATTCCCACATCTATTAGAATTGAGGTTCGTTTTCATTGGTCAGTGCGTTTTGATGGATAGTTATTTGCTCCACTAGTAGCTGTTTGTTGAATAGTATTATGTTTTGCCGTTCTACCTCTTCTACGTCTTTAATAATTTTCAACTCCAATCTTTAATATTAAACAATTTCGACGTCTTCTCTTGGTAAAGATCTAATTTTTCTTTTGGAGCAATTAAACTTTGTGATACAATATTAAATGATTCGACGCTCATAGACTTCATTTCCCTGAACAACTTACATAAGTGGATGGTATATTTATTATTTCCCAGGTTATCTTCATGTTTACACTCCGAAAGGATTGCATTATATCTTTGTACATTTCAGACAGAAGATATTGCATTACGTTGATGTACGTTTCAGAATAAGTGTACATGCTTTGGGTATCTTTCTTTAAACGTTCTCCACGTTGCCATGTTGTAGCTTTTATATAAAATTCTACAGGGATTGGATAATATAATTGGAAACACCTAGCATCATAGCATCATAATTTTGAAATACCTACAAAACATCAAAAGCTTGTTTATTTTTATGTGTTTTGATTTATTATTAGTGTTGCTTAATATGTTCTGCTAAAATTTCTGTTTCTTTTCAGATATAAGAAAAAGGTAATTAAAATTCATTCAAGTAACAGATTTATCGGACTTTCAAAGAAGACAAATTGTTGGTACTCGTATGTCAGGCGCTAGCGTAACGAAAGCAGCCGAAATGTTTGGTGTATGAAGAAGCACTATCTCGAAAGTAATGACAGCCTTTGAGAAAGAAGGAAAAACCTGCTCGTCGGCACAAAACTCCGGAAGAAAACCAAAACTTTCAGATAGAGACCGTCGGACTCTTACGCGAATTTTTAGAAAGTATCACAAAAGTACAGCTCCCAAAATTGCCGCGGAACTTAATGACCACATCAAGCACCCGCTTTCCACAAAACCTCTTTGGTGGCAGCTGCACAAAGCCGGATCTCACAGGAGGGCCGCAATCAGAAAACCGCTACTTTCAAAATCAAAGGCTGCAAAGCGTTTAGGGTGGAGTAAAAACCTACAGAATTGGTCCCTAGAGCAGTGGAAGAATGTTATTTTCTCAGACGAGTCATCCTTTACTTCATTTCCAACCACCGGCCAAGTATGCGTGTGGAGACAGTCAAGAGAAGCATTTAACCCATACTGCCTTCTTCCAAATCTTAAACATGGAGTAGTATCTGTGATGATCTGGTGAGGTATATCTTGGAAATCTGCCGGCCCAATGGTTTTCCTTCATGGTAGAATTAATAGTCAAAGCTATTTAAGCATTTTATCGCATCAAATTCAACCTATGTTTACGGAACTGTTTCCGGGGAGAAATGCAATCTTTCAGGATGATAATGCACCAATTCACACAGGCAAAGTTGATACCGAATGGGCTGAGGAACATTCTAGTGAAGCTGAAAATCTTACCTGGCCATCACAGACTTCAGATCGCAATATTATTGAACATTTATGGTGCATTTTAGAAAAACAAGTAAGGAATCGATATCCTCCACCATCATCATAAGAAGCGGAGACTGTTTTAGCTGAAGAATGGACAACATTTTTAGAGCTATATCTAAGGTTATGATGGTGTGGAGCTGAATGGGAGAAAGATGGAAAGCGCTGGCCGCAAAATAACCTGCAGCCCAGAATTCGTGAGAACAGCTGCCTAGATGGTAACTCTCTGGCAAAGTTAATTGCATTCAGTGCCAAGGTTGTGTGATACTGTGAAGATGAACCTAAAATATATATTGGGCAACGGAACTACCATTCAAACATCGATTTTATAAGCATAGACATTCATTTGTCTGCACTTATAGAAAACATGTCCCGGTTTTGTAGTGGTTTATATAGATAGACTGGCAATCGTACAGGAACAGGGGCTTCAAATAGTAGATGCAGTATGACCTTCGAGCGAAAAATTAAGAATTTTGTCTCAGCTTGTTATAGTTGGAACAAAGGAACGGAACAGTTAGTGTCTTGTATGCATGTAGCTAAGCATCCTTTGTGTAAATACCAGCAGTCTTCAATTTCATTCTAATTCAGAAAAAATGCTGGCTTCTAAATATTTCATTAATATAGGTGCATGCGTGGATAATGGACCTAAAACGAATGAAAAACCAATACATATATACACGCGTATACACACACACACACACACACACACACACATACACACACACACATATATATATATATATCTGTGAGTATGTATGTGTGTGTGCACTGCCGCAGTTCCATACACACATATACACACATGCACTCACGTATACACGCATCAAAATATATTCCTTTATATTAACTACAATACAATGTTCTTATTAACTATTAACTTGTGATAAATCTGGTGGTGGTGTTATATTAGGCAATAAATAACCCTTACCAATGAAATCATTCTCGTTGCATAAATTTCCGATGCAACAACCAACACAAGAAATACCTTTGGTCCATTTAATGCATGTAAAGATATTGTCTACCATAGCTTGAACACGTTTCCTGTATGTGCTGCAGGACTTTTCAGTCTTCAGCGTAACACCGTTCTTTGATAATGCGAACCGGCATACTGGCTGTAATATTAGGTATGAAAATTATATACTACAAGTTAACAGCAGCAGAAAACCTCTGTAAAATATATTGCCATTTACCACATAAAAATAATGTTTTTAATGCTTACATATTATAATCTTTCTCAACCTTATCATTTCGGGTCCCCTGTTTCAATTGGAGCCTCCGGCTGTAGGAACATTTCCTGACATCCCCACCATTGTCAGAAAACAGGTTCAGGAGTTATGAAGAACGAATTTGTACTTAGTCTTTTTCTGAGAGCTATTCTATTGGACCTCTGTCTAATCATTAAAACATTGATTTAATTATGAAGATAGAAATAAATTATACATTAATCCCTATTTTTGTTAGCAGTTGTATCCATAAAAATTTTATATAAGACGGAAACAGAATAATTCTTTAGTTAAGGGGTTGTATAAAGACTTCTAAAACCACAGGCCACGCAATAGACAGACTTAGTAGTAGAATTGACGATACAAAGCTACATTTCATTTAACAACACCAAGCAGAGTAGAAAAAAAGAAAGTAGTTGTGTTCCGGTTGACAAGAGAGCGACCAAAGATCCGGAAGACAGAAGAAGCTAAAAAGCACACACACATATATATATATAT
>NC_043025.1:3096035-3145820 GCF_006345805.1 Octopus sinensis
CTGTCGACCTTTTTTCGAGTAGCGTGCGTATTGTGAAAACATTATATGGTTAATGGACAATATGTCCAATTTTTCGGCATATTTAGCATTAGAAATTTTTTCCTCTGCCCTCATTTATGAATTGGTTGTGAGGTATTTTTTGATATGCTGGCCATTGATAAAATTCTTTTCGAAAAAAATTTTATCCTACTTTAGATATAAATTTAAGCGTTCACTTCCGGACTAGCTCACTCTGTGAAAACCTCAGTTCAAATCGCAAGTGTCTCGAATGGGCTGGAGTATTTCTATTTTGGATGTATTTGGGGTACTTAGTTGTGCTCATGACTTAGTGTTTGCTTCTTCCATGGGTATGAATAAGTATCTCATTTATTTCTTTTGCCACATGTATCACTGACGAAGAGAGGGCTCTTAGTAGCTAACTCTGAAATCGGTCCGATATGGTAATAATGGAATTTTTTAAGAAATTACTGTCGACCTTTTTTCGAGTAGCGTGCGTATTGTGAAAAAATTATACGGTTAATGGACAATATGTCCAATTTTTCGGCATATTTGGCATTAGAAATTTTTTCCTCTGCCCTCATTTATGAATTGTTTATAAATTTAATCGTTAAAGGTATTTTTAATATGCTGGCCATTGATAAAATTCTTTTCTAAAAAATATTTTTTCGAAAAAAATTTTATCCTACATTAGATATTTATATATATATATATATATATATATATATATATATATATATATATATATATATATATATATATATACGTAAAATAGAAGTGTAGGAAGACAGTGAGCTTCACTGTTGTTTGGAGAAGGTATAAAATACAACTTTTAGGAACTGTAGTGATTTTTATTGGCGCAGATGTTTGTGAATGTATCCAGTATCGAAGTACGAAAAGGTAATGCTTTAGTTCACGGTTAGCAACTGTGGTTTGGATATGTATGTGTGTGACTTTATATATGAATATATTTATATTCACTTGCCCTCCCTCTCTTCTTCACTCTCTCTCTCTCTCATCCTCTCTCTCGTTCTCTGTGTATATGCATACACAGCCGCACTCATCTACTAAGGAAAGTTTGAAATTATCTTCATTTACTAAAACTTTCTGTGGTTGGACTGCCTTATGCGCTCGTGTGCTAAACAAAAGGTTGTACTCATGTAGTTACCTAACTGAGGGCCGACTTTCATCGCTCCAGTTTTCTTTCTTGTGTTACAGAGTAAATATGGCTTGCAGTGTGCCCAAAGAAAAATCAGGGATCAGTGACTGAATTTCCAAGACCGAAGGTGTTCCAGGGGCTGAAATTCATTGTAGGCTTTCAGCACAATACTAGGACAGCACTCTGCCGCGTAGAAGTGACTTTGAGTGGATGGATAAGCTTTAAAACGGTTGGGCAAACGTGAATCAGGAAGAGGGAGCAGGGCGCCCATCAACTTCCACCACTGATGTGAAGAATCAACAAACTCGCGTAATGGAGCCGAGTAAACCGACGAGTGATCACCGACGGCGTGGTATGTTCTCTGCAAATTCTTCACTTACTATTGAATGACACGTCTACTGTTCCTCATGTTGGAGTGAGAGTAATAGTTATCATAGAGACGGTGAGGGCAATAATGGATTGGTGGTTGTGGTGATAATGGGGTTATAGTAATAGTATGAGCTGTAGTTGTGATATAGGCGGAGGTGAAGGTGGTGGTGGTGATAGCCAAGGCGGTCAGACATGACGGTGAAAGTAAAGGATGTGAAAGACAGTGATGGTGGTGGAGGGAAAGGCGGCAAAGTCAAAGGAATTGATGGTAGTGGCGTCAGGAATCTGAATAATGTATGTATGGCAGTTGTAGTGGCGATGGTGGTACTGGTGATGGTGATGGTTGAAAACAATCAACAGAAAGAGAGAGATAAAGGAAGAGGCTAGAAAAATAAAATTGTACTGACCCTCGAATGGGACGACAAATCATGTTGTTTATCATGCAGCTTTGCAATAAATTCCAAGTCGACAAATTGTATCATTGTTTTAATGAAGATTGTTCATTGCTTGAAAAATATTCGTCACGTTTAATAATATTTAATATGTACTTAATGCATGAAGTCTCATTGTTGTGACCAAGGCCCTATGAAGAGCCCTCCACAGGAGTTAGCTTAAAAGCTGCTCGACAGGGCGGCTTTTAAGCTTGTAATACAATATATGTTTCAATCAAATGTTCCATAGGTGTCCATACATGACGGTTGTACTCGTTCTAAGGAATGGACAGTTCGTTTTACATCGAAATTGTTTAGATAAACGCTGCTGGTACTTAACAAGATCATTTGGTAATCAACGAGTCCGGCGTTCAAACTCACTCCTTAGCACCTTGTGTAAATAAATATATAACACAGACTCTGGTTGATAAATAAGAGTTTGAGGGGAATTTAGCGGTTGAAATCGTTCTCTAATCCCAATTGTGAGTATATATGTGTGTGTGAGTCTCTGCGTGTGTATAGTGTGTATCTGTATGCATGTATGCATGTATGCATATATGTATCTATGTATGCATGTATGTATGTATGTATGTATGTATGTATGTATGTATGTATGTATGTATGTATGCATGCATGTATGTATGTATGTATGTATGCATGTATGCATGTATGCATATATGTATGTATGTATGTATGTATGTATGTATGTATGTATGTATGTATGTATGCATGTATGCATGTATGCATATATGTATGTATGTATGTATGCATGTATGTTTGCATGTATGTATGTATGCATGTATGCATGTATGTAGTGAGTGCCCATAGCCTAATGGTTAGGGTGTTGTAACATAAAATTAAAAATATATCAAATTTTTCAGTCTTTATTTATATTCTTTTATTTGTTTCAGTCATTTTTACGGAGCCATGCTGGAGCACCGCCTTTGTCGAGCAAACCAACTCAGGACTTATTATTTGTAAGCCTAGTACTTATTCTCTTTTGCCGAAGCGCTAAGTTACGGGGACGTAAACACACCAACATCGGTTGTCAAGTGATGGTGGGGGACAAACATAGGCACACAAACACACAAACACACACACACACACACACACACACACACACACACACACATATATATATATATATATATATATATATATATATATATATATATACATATATACGATGGACTTCTTACAGTTTCTATCTACCAAATCCACTCACAAAGCTTTGGTCGGCCCGAGGCTATAGTAGAAGACACTTGCCTAAGGTGCCACGCAATGAGATTGAATCTAGAACATGTGGTTGGTAAGCAAGCTACTTACCACACAGTCACACCTTTATAAGCTGTGAGTTTCCCTGCCTAGAACTTTCATACATACTCACCTTGTCTCCGATGGAGGAATACGCAGTGTACGGATATGCTAGCCTATCAGTGGGGACATCCCAGAAAAAGCTGGGATACCACAAACGATATCCAAGTTCAATTACGATAAATGACTCCTGCCTTGATTTTTGTTGTCCTTTCTCTCTAATATATACTTGTTAACACGGCATCCTAATACGTATCCCAAGCTCCAGCCTCAGCCGTGAACTTGGAAACTAACGGATGACCAATTATAGCACTTACTCTGCATAACTATTCTTTTGATCACAAGTGAACTAAACCTCCCACATCCTCGATATATATAAGGTTATGGCTAAAAATTAATAGTTTACTCCAAGTACCCATACTCAGTTCCCACCACAGTCGTGAGACACCTCCGGAACCTGACAAATGCGTTTCTGACCGGGTTCCTGGTTTTTGAACACCTCTCTAATCTTAGCAACCAGCTCAGCCTTGCGGGCAGGTAGGCAGGCTGATGTCTTTCTCAACCTGACCCACACATGGTAGGAATTAGGAGGTCATAAATTGGGTTTAATGAAAGTAAATTTTCTGACAATATCTTCTGACTCTTTTCCAGGGATTTTGCAAAGGGCCGCATCCTGCTGCCACACTTGACCTTACAGCAGCTACCCTTCCCGGTAAGTAGCCTTTTTCGAATTCAGCTTAAGACTCTGTTCATAGGTTAAACTATGACACAGGGCCAAGAACAAGTGCCTGACAACAGGGGAGGATGCAGGGCTACACCGCTTTAAATGTGTTTGGGTGAAGTACAGTATATATATATAGTCAATAGTAAAATAATTTACTTTACCACACACCGAACTTTTAGAAATAGCAGCCAAAAAATTTTAGCTATTTCCTCTACTATAAGAAATTTAATTTAATTAATTTTATCCTTTTATTATTGACAATATAATAAACTACAGATCCCTCTGTAGGAACTTGTTGCTCTACAACTCACGTGGGTGGACGAGGGAAGTTACAAAACCTCATTCGTATCCAGCCACTGTCACTTCTAAATGGGCAAAAGCATCTCTTAGAACCTGATATCGAATTTCACATTCGGGACATCAAGGAGAAAGAGGTGAATGATTTCGTGAGAAAAGCTAGAGCAAAGAGTGCCTCAGGAGATGACGGCGTCTCGTATAAAGTCTACAAGTACTGCAATCGTCTGCGAAAGAAGCTCTTCATCCTACTCCGACAGCTGTGGCGCGAATAGACTCTAGTAGAGGATTGGTGTAAGGCAGAAAGCATATACCGGTTGAAAGAGGTCAATGCAGAGACTATGGAACAGTTTAGGCCGATATCCTTATTGAATGTGAAAGACAAGATCTTAATACGAATTCTCTCGGGGAGAACAGTGACATATTTACAGAATAACGGATATGTTGATGAATCTGTTCAAGAGGCCGGAATCTCTGGGATGCCTGGATGCGTTGATCACTGTTATATATATATATATATATATATATATATATATATATATATATATATATATATATATATATATATATATATATATATATTATTAATTTATTATTATTATTAATATAAGGAAATTAATATCCAAACTCATCATAAAGATATACTCGTGTGAAAGAACTTATTGTATTACAGATATATATAAATAAATACATCTAAAAAAATACAAAAATAATGTATAAAATAAATTTGATAGTTTAAAAGTTTTAAATTAATTATTTAAGCATCTTACGATCGTTTCGCACAAGAGTTGTCCCTATTATGAAATCCTATATTGATAAGCATTTATAGACAACCCTTCTGCTCTTCAGTGATATAAAATATGAATATTGTATAATATATCGAATGATGTTTTTTTTTTCAAAATTTGAAGTAAAATTGTAATATGGTCTTTGTTTGAAATGCAAAATAAAAATTAAAAATTACTACTTTTGATGAGTTTTTAAATCCATATATATTTCCTTTGATATTCTACTGCGATAATCCATAATATTCATACTCAAAATCCGTCATATTATCTTGTATTCCAGTATAGTTTCTTTTCAATTTGGAATGGTTTTTTTCACATTATTTCTTCAGTTTTTTACCATTGCCTAGCTACTGGCATGAGACAGGAGTTCAAGGATGGTAACTTCTTTTAAGAAAATAATGGAGAAAATAATGAAGAAAGACGCGATGCTGTCATCACTAAAAGCATTTTTTCTTAAGGTGCCAAGAAGGAAGATAGTGCGCATGCGAGCGTGTGTATGTGTGTGTATATGTGTGCGTATGTGTGCCTATGAGTTCATGTGTTGGGAAATATGTCTGGGTCTGCACTGTGTAATTTCGATGTTTTCCATTGAAAATAAAGTCAGTTTTCTTTTAATTTCGTGTCTTTGTATGAACAAACATTAGTACAATATTTACAAATTAGAAAAATACGACCCAATATTACAGAGATGAGTATCATGTTATAAATAGTGAGTCAGAGACAACATGTATATATGTATATGTATTAAAGAAAGCAAAAAATAAAACAAAAATGAGTGTTCAGTATGTTGGCGACGGGAATTTCTGTCAAAGAGACATGGTTAAACAAAGTTGTACAACATTTCCCTCTTCCTCTCACATACCCACTTTCTCTCTCTCTCTCTCTCTCTCTCTCTCTCTCTCTCTCTCTCTCTCTCTCTCTCTTTCTTGTTATTAATCCCACTGCCACCATCAACACTACTACTTTTAATGAAACATCAACAACTCTCCCTAAATTTCTTTATCTCTCTTTCTCTCCCTCTCTTTTTCTTTCTCTCTCTTTCTCACTGTCTGTCTTCGCCACCACCCTCACAGTCTCTATGCCTACTATTACTCTCATCCCAGCATGAGGAACAGTAGAAATGTATTTGAATAGTGAGAGATTGGGTCTAAATGTGACACACTGACACACAGACATTAGTATTCGTATCTATTATATTAGATTCTTAGAAAATATATCCCGCTTTAAAAATATAAGTAGTGTGGCAGATTCCTTTGACTAATCCCATTAACGTGGTGCCCCAGAATATCCGCAATCCACTGACTGGGGCAAGGAAAGATAAAAGATAAAAGATGAAACATATGTGTTTGCTATTTGTGTTCCCGTGTCTTAATATCACGCAAAAGTTGTAAACTTGGATCACCGTCATACAAGCGGGCTTCTATGTTTCTTGAAAACCTTTTCTGTCAGAGGAACAGTTTTCTTCGCCTGAAGCAGGTGATGTTTGGTGTTTGTAACAGCATCTGACCATAGAAAATCTGTGTCACTGAATTCTGCCCGACCCATGCAACCGTGGCAATATGGACGTTAGAAGAATGATATTATACATGGGTGCGTATGTGTGTAAGTGTGTGTGTACGCGTGTGAATGTGTGTGTATGTGTGTAATGCGTGTATGTGTGTGTATATGTTTGACTGCGTGTATCTGTTTGAGTGTGTTTATGTGTGTGAATGTGTGTATGTGTGTAAGTGTGAGAGTGAGAGTGAGTGAGTGTGTGTGAAAGAGAGTGAGAGAGAGACGTAGAGTGAATGTGTGTGTGTTTGTTTCTTTGCCATTATGCGTTTCTCACAGAAGTTTCTCCTAAGTGACTTGGTGTATTAAATCAAAGATCTTTATGACAAAATATTGCTAAAACTGTTTAATATTTGTATTTCATTTACAAATGCTCACATTTTTGACTTTAATCTAATGCTGTTTCAAGAGAATGTTGTGATTTAATTGACACCCGGTCAACCTCTGCATGAATCAGCATATGTTTAGCTTGTTTAATGCCTTATATTGGAATAAAGAGACTGGATTAACTCAGGATGTCTGGGATCTTCGTCGCTTTGTAGCGGCCAAATGAAACTGAAACATCGTTGATGCCCTCTCTGTGTTTTTAATACACCAAATTCCTTAAGCGAAGTCTATCCGAGACAAATCTCAGAACAACCGCCGTTCTGAGTTTCTCTATGCATTATAAATGATCTACACACAAACTATCATCTATAGATGAGTACATACATGTAAACATTGGCAGTTATGTTGTATTAATATTGTTTCAGCCATTATAAAAAAAAAACGTATCAATGAATTCAAACAGAAAGAAGAAAAGTTTTGTTCCGTACCCTATAGAGCTTATCATTCCTCATGGAGTAAAATACTACCCTTGCAAGGGTTGATCTTTGTTCGTCTTCCAGATGTTTTGGTAAACTCTTTGGTAAGGAAATAAAGGAAAGTGTCTGTATATCATCTTGTTGTTGGTCAGAGTATGAGTGGTTAAAGAGCTGGTAGAGAAAAATAAAATGAAAATTGAAATTGATAAATAATAAATAACACTACGACAACTGTTGCTGTTGTTATTGTTGTAACCTCTTCTTCCACAACAACTTCAATATTACAACACATATAATAATAGCTAAAACTATCAATACCAAAAAACTACTACTGTCTCATTCATAAGCAACCATTGGGGTGTTTTGCATTGGTCAACTAATTCTTGGTCTGTCCAGTAATTTTCTATTTTTGATTCAATCTCTTTCTCGGGTTCGCAGAGACATGAATACGGAAGAATTTGGTGCAGAATCATGTTTATCTCATTGTTTTAAACCATTGACATCATTTTCTACTTTTTAAACAAGGTTAAATATTTAAGATTAAATCAAATTTCACCTGTGCCTCGGAAAACGTAATTTATGACATTACCTGCTTAGGGTGCGGTAATCAGGATATTGGCCAAACAGGAATATCACTCCGTCGAAGAACCACTCTCCACAAAGAACAAATCCACCACCCACAATACAGACAGATATATATATATATATATATATATATATATATATAGAGAGAGAGAGAGAGAGAGAGAGAGAGAGAGAGAGATACGTTTGTGTGTATTCATGTAGTCGCACGCGCATGTGTATGTGTGTGTATTGGTTGACGGCAGCAGTAAATACACATAAAGAACATTATTTCTTCCACCATTGTTACCACACTTATTTATTGCATTTAAAAGATGTAGAAAAAGAAGATATAGGACAGATGATGGGGGAGCAGAAGAATTTGAAAAGATAATTAACCTAGTATCTCTTTAACAATTAGACTCATTAATATAAACCTATAAACAGAAGTGTCGTCGTCCATAGACAAAGTTGTTGAATGGTTAGTTTTGAGAGTCTGGCATTTTGTGGCCGCCACAGAAATTTTAAGCCATTTAGCAGCAGGCACAAGAAATGTTTTATAGTGAAGAACACAACCTTCTGTACTTTTCTGTGGTTGTGTTAATAATATAATTTATGTTAATAATTTGACATCAAATATATTAAGATTTTAAAAGAAATATGAAAGATCTTGTATAACGAGACTACACTGTTGTGCTTTGGACATTTAACTGGACGACTTTTGGTGTTTAATTGCGAATGCATGATATTATATATTAACGGACGTATATATGAATGTTGAGTGGTGAGAACGGACTGTATTGGTGTGTGTGTATGTATTTATGTGTACATATAAATATGAATCAGTCTGTATGAACGAGAATGTGCATATAAGTTGAGAGAAAAACAGGGCAAAATGAATGAGATATAAGGTGCAAGAGAGAAAGAGGGGCGTCGGCACTGGTATAGTCAAGAAGGTTGGGAGGCAGTAGTGAAAAACCAACCTGCGATTGCTGAGTCTCTCGCAGAAAATGACGACAAACGACACGAGATGAACCGTGATTCTAAAGCAAATTGGGATTTTAAAAACATATCTTTATTATCTATTCCCACGGATTCAATCTGTATCTGTCAAACCTCCCCACCAACTCATCTTCACATCACCCACACTACGATCACCCCTGACTATGGTATAATTTCCTCAGTTGATGTAATTATATAAGAGCCGAACTGCACATATTCCATCCCCCTTTTGTGCTACTAATTATCCCTTTCCTTGGAATCATTCTTTTATCCCTCATCAAACACTTCTATCACATACAAACAACAAATATTTTGTTACAGAAGACCAAATAAGTGTTCCTCGCTTATTTTGCTATTCTCATTTTAAATCTATAATTACATTTTTTTCTATAATGTCTAGATTTTGTGTGAAATGCCAATCACTTAATAAGATTTCTTACCACGTCCAGATTTTGGTTTTAATAATCTTAATGCCAGTGATATGGTGTTTGCTTTTCAAGGTGAAAGCAATTTTTGCTTGACAACTATATGCAGATTCTAATGATTCTGATCAATAAAATTTATCCCGAGTTAGCCACACTGAGTCAAGAGTTGCCAATTGCCCAACGGTCAGTCGCTGCATGACAGCCAAGTAGATTCGTTGTTGAAGACAGCAGTTCACCAGAAGAGTTTGATAGTGAAATAGAAATAGGGGAAAGAATGGCATATATTTTCCAGATGCAACTAGCTCCCTACATTTGGGAAGTCAAATGGAGTTAAATGACATAGTGTCCAATTTAGAATTATTAAAAGAAAAGGTAGAGTTGCACGGTTCCAGACTACAAGATCGGAATTTTCTCCATCGAAACTCCAAAGTTTTCATAATTTTACTTAGACGAGGACAACATTTGTTTCTGCCACGATATAAGTGGTTTGATGGAAAGGATTGGCTTTTGCTATGATCCAAAACTATGGAGACTGTCTATTGACTCTAGAGAAGCTTGTCTTAAAGCTCTATTACTGTACAACGGCAATGAAAATCTTTCAATATCTTTAGCCACTGATCTTAATGCGACTTATGAATTAGTGGAACTGCTACTATGCTTCATCAAATATAAGGACCACATATGTAGTATTTGTGACTACCTTAAAGTTGTATTATTACTTCTTGGGTTATCTGCTTTTTGTGTCCATGGAACAGCAGAGATGGCAAGAAATACAACAAAAAACGTGATTGAGCCATCTAGAACTGAACATGTTGGTAATCACAATGTGAAATACCCAGCACTTACTGACTCTCAGAAAGACCATCTTCCACCACTTCACATTACACTTGGGCCTTTGAAGAATTTCATGAAGAGTATGGATGATCAATGTAGAGGTTTCCAATAATTAAAGGATAAATTCAAAGGAATTTTTACAGATGCAAACCTAGAAGCTGAAGGTTTCACTTGAGCTCAGATCCGCAGTGTCATCCTCGACTTATCGTTTACATTTAATCTAAATGAGAAAAAACTAGGAGACTGGACGACAAGCCTGATGAGCGATTCCACCAACATATCTCAGTTAAGGAAAACAGATCCCAAGGTAATTTCAACCCAAATATGATGCGAGATTATTGTTGGTTCCTGCAGAAGGAGAACTCGTCTTCATACAAATAACAAATTAAGAGGAAAATACTAAAGTTTCCCTTAGGAACAGAAAATCGCTTTTGGTAGTGACAACAAAATACTAAAGTTCTTTGGGTGGGTGGGTGGTTGGTTGGGCGGAGGGATGGTAACTCCTCCAGCGGAATTCTGTTTTAAGCTGGAAGAAGGAGGAAAAAACACACCTGTTCACTAATTATTTATGTATGCTTAACATAAAACGTGGCATGGAAAAGTACTTAGACGGCTTTCGTAATAGAAGCAGGCGACAAAAATAGGAAAAATAAGGGATTTCGATTACACAAAATCTGGATGTGATAGAACAATTTAGATGTCAGTTGTGAAATTAGCATCAGAAATTGGATAGGAATCAGGAATTGACGTGTTTGTAACAAAAAAGTTGAGGTTTGTTGCCTAGGATTATCATCCTTTTGTTCCCTATTTCCAATGAACGTTTCTTTGCCCTGAATACCCTCTTACATCTGCCATCGAAATCCCTTTACTTTTCGTCACTCAATATATCCAGTCCTACGTGCCTCTTACCTCTATCTCTGTCACTGTGCAACTTCTCTATCCTCTGCACTTCGCATTATCTCACTATATATTAACTATCAATGGTTTTATTTAATTCTTGCTCCCCGCCGTTTTTCTTTTTTTTTTTTGCTTTGTCACCAATCTCCTCCTCCTCCTCTATTTTCATTACCTTCCCCAAAACTGAGATTCTCCATTGCCCACGCCTCCAGTCATGTCAGCCACTCAAAATTCAATTACATCCTTGTGCCATGGGTAAAGGGTAAAGAACCCCTTCTTTCATCAATGACCATGGGATTGCGCCCAGGAAGTTCCCCTCCGAGGCCCCAGTCCGGGCGAGGTTGTTCGTGGAGTCGTTCATGCATATCAGCCTCCCTCTCCACCAATGTTATCCAGGGGAAAGGCAAAAACCGATACAGCTTTGCATCAGTGACCTCGCAACTCATTTCTACAGCTGAGTGACCTTGAGCAACGTAAAATAAAGTGACTTTCTCAACAAAACAACACACAGCCCAGTCTGGGAATCGAACTCATTACCTCATGGTTGTGAGACCAACATACTAACGACTGAGCCATGCGCCTTCAGCACTGCCAATGGCATGACAAAGACATCCAGTCCGCACTGTAAAGTGGGTGACGTTAGGGAGGGCAACAGCCATCCACAGAAATCAAGCCAAGGCTGACACTGTAGCTCAATACAGTCCCAGGGGAGACCGGATTTTGTCAATCCATTCAACTCACGCCAGCATGAAACATGGACGTTAAATGATGATGAGGAGGAGGATGAGGATGATGATGATCATGAGGATGATGTAATATAGGTGAAACTCGCACAAAATTGTTATTTTTTTCTGATGAAGCAAACGATTAGAAAAATAATGCAGTCAGTTGTAAGTTCTAATTATTAGGTTAGCATTGCAGCTGATTTGTTTAATCTGTCTGCTATATATGTGAGTGTGTGTGTGTGTGTGTGTGTGTGTGTGTGTTTTATATTTAAAATTGTAAGTTGCATCAGTGTATACAATAACTAGTTTATACGACAATAAATGAAATTATATTCCAATTCAAATGTATTCCATCAATTCGGGTGTTTATAACAAAATGGTTAACGAAAGAGTAATCATGAGAACATTTGGTACCTGTGTGTTTGCTTCCGTTTCATCAGTTCCGTAGGAAACGCCATAGAAAAGACCATCGAAACTATCTTGATTCACTTTGGAAACACCAATACCAAGATTTGAGTATAAAACGTTGACTTGCTGCTCTTCCAGTGGAATTGTTTTTGGCAATATTTTTATAATGCCCAGCATTCTGAAGAGAAAATCAAGAAAACGATTTTTAATTAACAGTGTGCTTCTAATACGTAATTAGCTATAGGTGTAATTACACTAATTAGCTTAGCTAACAAGGCTTTGTATGCTACGGATGCTTCTACTACTTTCGTTGTTGCTAGGTTAGCGTTGATGCAGCAAATTTTATTATTTGTGCCGCTCCAAATATGGCTTCGGCTACTGCTACTTTTCTTCTTCTTCTTCTTCTTCTTCTTCTTCTTCTTCTTCTTCTTCTTCTTCTTCTTCTTCTTCTTCTTCTTCTTCTTCTTCTTCTTTTACTTCTACTACTACTACTATTACTACTACTACTACTACTACTACACAGAAAACAGATTTGAATATTACCTGCTGATACTTCTATTAGATAGTTCTGCCTCAGCCAAAACCTTCTCTGATGTATTTATCATATTGTTTATAACGCGTATAATTTTCAGTCTTGTGTCAGCTGATGCGTTCAATGGCACATTTTCTCGAGAATATCTACAGCCAAGTCAATATCTTGTTGCTTGAAATACACTGATTTCTGCGAAACATTCAATACCTCTTTCGAAATATTGGCGATATTCCCTGCAATGAAAAATTTAACATGAAATTTAATGGAATTACAATCGATTTGAGTTCAAACATTAAATGCAAATTAAATGTCACAAAACAATTAATGAATCACCGGAAGTTAATTAACGACTCCAGCTTTAAGGAACTGAATGTGTTCAGTTCATCGGTTGTTCAGTTCATCGTTATACAGTCTTAGGGGCCCCTGTCCTGTAACATTAACTGGAACAGCGGGGCAGTTACGCAACACTAGGGATCCCTTTATAGGTGAGTAAGGCAGACACTTGACGGTGGTGGAAGGGTGTTTGTACATAATATCATTGACAATCAATGAACTGCGATACACCAACCATCATAAACCGCCATTAATTTCAAAGCAATTATTTTTCCAATGCCAAGGTGAATCTAAACGAAAAAGGGTCGCTGTTCTAAGGAATAATATTGGCTTCAAATTTTGGCACAAGGCCAGCAATTGTGGGGGAGGGTGTAAGTCAGTTACATTGACCCCCGATGCTCGACTCCGAAAGGATGAAAGATAAAGTGAACCTCAGCAGAATTTGAACTCAGAAAGTGAAGACAGACGAAATGCCGCCAAGCACTTCCTTCACCCGGCCTGCTAACGATTCTGCCACCTCACTTCCTCAATCTAAAGAGTAAAATTGAAAGGTTTTCATCAATATTTTTAAAAGAAAGTGAAGTCATCAAATGACTGTGTGCCTATGAAAATATCTTCAATTTTACAGCGCATAATAACACTTGAGAGTGGTAAATTGCTCATTTTCTATGATAAACAGCTATGTGGACAGCGTCATTGTAGATTTATAACCCAACATAATGTATGCGGAGAAGTATGTACCAGTAACTATCTTTGTTGTTTTTCTACTTCTCTATGTAGTCAGCCCATCGGCAGAAAGTTAAGGAAGGAGTAGTTTTAACGATATAAAAATAGACGCAACTCTCCTAATTAATAAAATGTATCATAACGATTCCATAAGTGAATTAATTGATCTGCAATTGGACGAGATGAATATATTGCTGGAGAACTGAAAAGGGTGCTACCGCTTGAAAGATAAAATATTAATTAGCAACAAACACACACGTATATGGTGGTCGTAAGGAAGGAGAAATGCAAAGACACATACATATACAGTAAAAGTATTTCGAATCATAATCACTCGCTTACTTTGATCAATGTCTTGGCTTCTGATGTCTTTTAGTCGTCGAGTGATCCCCTCAGTATTGTAACATTGTGACATGTCTGGTTCTTGCCAGATACCAGTAAATGGTGAACATTTTAGTGATGTCCTAGATTGGTTTGATGCCATTTCTGGATGCTTCACCGTCCTGGAAGAACTGAAAAATAAATGTAAGACATTCTCTTTTCATCAATCTCAGAGTAATGAAGAGATCATAGACCTGGTTGGGATTTGAACTCATAATCTAGTGAAAGAAGAGTAAATAGTGTAATGCGTTTTTGTAAGACGTCTATTATTTATTCCAGATTCCGATCCTCAAAATAAATATAAAATGAATTTTCCAACTGGACGAGCTGATGTTTTGTTAAATATTGCTTTCAAATGTTGGCACAAGACCAACCGTTTTGGAGGAGAGGCTAAGTCTATTGCACCTACCCCAATGCTCAAAAGGGGCATATTTTATCGATTCCTACGGATGAAAGACAAAGTTCACCTCGACGGAATTTGATATCAGAACATAAAGACAGACGAAGCGCTGCTAAACATTTCGCCTGACGAGTTAACGATTCTACCAGTTTGCCTTCAATCTTTGTCTAATATTGGCAACAAATCAAATCTTGGAAGTTAGACCAAAGCAAAATTGTGTCACGTAATATATAAAGCACTTACAAAACACATAATATATAAAACACATAATACATAAAATACATAATATATAAAACATATAATATATAAAACATATAAAATGTAAAATTGTTGACAAGTGATTTCAACCGAAGGACATTAATCTCGTCATCTTAATCTCTCTTGGCGTTTTATTTCCTCTACCATGTAACATTCTCTCATAATAGGATGACACAGAAAACTACAGATTCTGAGAAGAAATGAAACAATAGAAACGAACCAGAGTCTCGTTGCTACATTTGCATGGCATGGAATCGTTACACTGCTTCCTATTTTCGTCACTGGCCAATGGAAAATACCATTATTTGAGGTTGTGTCTTCATTACAAGACCCTGGAAAAGAAGCAAAACATGTATATGATAAAAGCCACTAGTAGTAGTAGTAGTAGTAATAGTAGTAGTAGTAGTAGTAGTAGTAGTAGTAGCAGCATCAGCAGCAGTAGTAGTAGTAGTAGTAGTTGCTGTTGTAAATAAATAGTTTGGACGTGCTGGCTGAGTTGAGGGCAATGATTCATGAATCGTTATCAGTATATCTGGGGAGACATACTCTTGTGCTAACAGGAATCTGCTCATTTTGCTTTATTTTTAGGATATTTTGTAATTATTAAATTATCTCCTTGAGGCAAGCCAGGCGTGACCTCAACATTGAACTATTAATCAATTCCCTTTGGTTGCAACAACACTCCATCGAGGGTGCGGAAAATAGACAGAAGAAGGAAGACCATAACAATTAGGACAACAGCAATACAGATCACAACAGAGCTACCACAATCTCTAACAATAACACCAACAAGTAGTAGTGGTAGTAGTAGTAGTAGTAGTAGTAGTAGTAGTAGTAGTAGTAGTAGTAGTAGTAGTAGTAGTAGTAGTAGTGATTGTGTTAGCAATAGTATGAAGGTAATTGTGATAGAAATAATAAGAAAATTAATTCCTACTTTCATCAATTAATTTAATATTCTGCTGTTGAATTTTCAAATCCCGCAGCGTATTAGATGAAATGATAACATTGTATATGTTGTGCCTCAGCTCATCTTTAGTAACATTTCTGACCACCTCACTGTATATAGTAAATATATTTTTCCGTTCTGCTGAACTGAAATAAAAATAAACAAATACATACGTACATACATAGATACATACATACATATATACATAAATATATATATATATATATATATATATATATATATATATATATATATATATATATATAGTATAATATAATATAATATAATATATGTGTGTGTTAAACAAGAGTGAGCAGAATTTTTCTGGTCGATGGCAATCTGCTTTTAAAGATTTTGTCCTAGTGACAGAAATCTAAATTGCACCGTTATATAACACTGACCACTGACTCACCGGACAAGCTTTCATTTACAGATTATGGATAACAATGTATCCACACTGGTGCGTGTCACACCTATTTCTTTACTTTAATATGGCTGCGATTATTACCTAGTTGATTACAGGTGTCAAATGAAACAATTATACCACGATTGCAAAACATATGTGCCTATGTTAGCAAACAAATACATACAGACATTCTTGCATGCATAAGCAAGCACCACCCCCATACCCATACACACGTGATCTAGTATTTCCCCCGCCAGTTCTAAACGTTCTTTTGTCGGCTGTTAATATTCTGTGCTTATTAGTATTATGCTTTCTCAGCGGCTTTATGACATTCTAAGTATACCCAGGTTAAATAGGATATATATATATATATGCTTATCTCTGCTGATTTCCTACGGAGTTTATACAAATCCAAAAAGTGGAACAAGAACGCAATATTAAAACATCCGGATAGATAGACGGACAGGAAAAATGATAAAAAGATGTACAGGAAAAAATAAGGACGTAAATCCTTCTCGTCAGACAAGTTCCAAATTATCCTTACAGTTTCGAGCAGTTACACTTGAAACTGTTCGAATCTAGCTGCTCTCGAAAATCTAAGCTAGAAGCATTAAATTTGGGGGAGAAAGCAAGCGAATATGTACGACAACAAAGACAAATAACGGAGAACATGTTACACAATTACAAATACAAACAACAGGACAATAAGAACCGGTGTCCTTCGACTGCGAAGGACGAATCAAGTTTAGACGGTGTGTGTAGAGTGAAAGCCTTGAGGCAGGATCATTGGAGGTGAACATAAGAGATGAAAGTCAAGAGACAGGAATATAAGAGATGCTTCGCGTCCGGTAGTCAAGCAAAGAAAGCAGGACAGATAATGTCTGGTCGAACACCAGTCACGTGGAAGTAGAGCAATAGTATCAGAAATATAAATATTTCTGATACCATTGCTCTTTCTTCAGTACCACAATTAGCCTAATTAATTATCCATGAATATATTGCTTAACAAGCCACTACGTGGAACCTGCCTATGACTAATGTAAATGATTTCAATTCAATTTTAACCATCCTTGAAATCCATTTAACACAATATGCACACACAAGTAAAAACCATAATTAATTATGGAATTTACCACCATTAATCTTTATATATATAAGACTGAGAATGTGTGTATGTCTGTCTGTCTGTCTGTCTGTGTGTGTTTCCCTAAAACTTGAGAACTACACAACCAATTTCATTCAAATTTTACACATGCCTTACTTAGAGCGAGCCCATAACAATATCATATCTTCTCCACTATTTCAGTATTACGTGTTAAAAGTGAAACAAAAACGTTTCTCTATTTTATGTCAGATACTTTCACTTTAACAATAAAATAATAATAACAATTGAATTATATGTAGTAAGTAATAATTAAAATCAAACTAAAGTATAATATAATTGTAACATAACAAAAGTAAAAATAGCAATTGGTATAAAATTGCATCAATGACTTGAACTTGAATAAGTGGTTTCACATGAATAGGAATAAATTAAAAATAAACTTAGTGTGCAGAAATGGAATAGTCCAGATGGATAATAAAAAATTAAATTAAAGACAAGACTATTGTCTATAAAGTATACAATGTAGAGAAAAAAGAAGATTTGAACACCTGGAGGAAAGCATCTTTGAAAAGTGTCTTGGTGCGACTATGAAAGATATCTAACCAGAGGCGGTAAATTCGCCACGATAGAAGCAAGGTTCGAGTCAACGGAGCGTGCAAGGGAGTACTCGACTGGAATTGCAAAGTGGAAATATTTTATTTTTACTTTTATATCTGGGACGTAGGACGTCCCGGAAAAAAATTTTAAATGCCCCCCTCCCCCCACCAGAAGTAGAGGTAGGCTGGATTGTAGCCACACTCCTATACAAGAGGGAGGACAAGATACAATTGATCGAAATTACAAGAGACTGGCTAACAATTCCAGTCTGTTATATATTTTGAGTATTGTTATCACTAGCGATATCAAGATATAACTTTGAATTTTGTATTTTATGTGTATATATATATATATATATAGATTATTAGTTTACACACACACTCAAAGAATTCTACGATTCAATAAATTTTCGACACAATTATAATTCCTTCTTCAAAACAACATATTCCCAAAAATAAAAAAACACAAACATACACATACACACACCACAAAAGCAAGCACACACACCACTATAAATAAACAAACATATACACACAACAACAAAATACTCACACACAAATCAACATATTCTGAAAAACAAAACACACACACATCACAAAAAAGAAAGATATACGCGTAAATCACACACACATCACAATAGACAAAAACACACACACTCACGCACGCAAGAAAAACACACATACACACTCACTTGAAAGACTTCACCAGGTGGTGCTATTAAGTTAGACATGGCCTGGGCCAATGATGGCCGAAACCTATCAAAGTATCAAAGTATATGTGTGTGTATACATACATCTTGTGTGTATTTGTGTGTGTATGTATGTTCGTATATGTGTATATGTATGGCCCACTCAAGTAGAGAGTTATTGTTTACAGAGACATATCCGGGTGTAGGGGGTTTATCCGGGATTTCTTGAAGGAATCTGTCCAAAGACTTCTTGAACCCTATAGGGTCAGTTTCTGTTTTAATGTGTTTTGGTGTAATGTTAAAGAGAGCGGGGCCAATTGAGGTGAAATAATTGGTCCGTATTGTTGTTATGAGATGAGAGTGCGATTTTTGTTGTGGACGGATGGCACGGGGCCCAAGCCTTGGATGTACCTTAAAGGTGATGCCAACATCATTTGGGCAATGCTGATGGAATATTTTCCACATCATGCAGATGATGTAGCGCTCACGGCGACGTTGGAGAGAATAAAGTTTTAGTCGACCCCAATAGTCGAGGCCTGTCATGCCATCTATCTTTTTTGTGATTGTCCTTTGAGGTGCTTCAAATTTTATGATACTTTGTTTTGTGTGGGGAGACCATTGTGGACAACAGTATTCAAGGTGGGGTCGGGCAAATGTGGAGAAGAGAAGGATAATGGTGTGGATATCTCTCGACTGGAAAGTTCTGAGAATCCAGGAACACTTTCTGCGGGCCATGTCAATTTTGGTGTTTATATGAGTGGCCCAGCTTATGTTGTTGTCCACAATTACTCCCAAGTCTCTGATGTTGTTGGATGCCACGAGAGTTTCACCTGAAGGAAGGGAGTATGGGAGTTTCAGGGCATTCTCTTTTCCAAAGTGGATTAACTCGAATTTATCCTCATTCAGCAGCATATTGTTCTTTTCTGCCCATTGGATAACAGCCAGTAGATCTGACTGAAGGCATGTCCAGTCACTCGCCTCATTTATGACCTTCTGGAGCTTGGAATCATCTGCAAAGATTTTATGTTGCTGCGCTTGATGATGTCATTAATGTCATTAATGTAGATGATGAAAAGAAGTGGGCCCAGCACAGTGCCTTGCGGAACGCCACTACTGACTTTGGCTGGGCTTGATTTTACTCCTTCAACTACAACATGTTGAGATCTGTCTGTCAGGAAACACTTGATCCATTTCAGTAACTTTCCAGAGACACCAATGCTGGATAGTTTTTTCAATAGGATCTTGTGATCAACCCTGTCGAAGGCCTTGCTGAAATCAAGGTAGATGACATCGGTGTTGGAACCCTCTCCCAAAGCTCTCAAAATGTCATCAAAGTGATGCAGGAGCTGCGTTAGGCAGTCCATTCCATTACGGAACCCATGCTGGTTAGAGATCGGCCGTCTGTTGCTTTCCAGAAATTGGGTTATTCGAGATCTCACCACCCTCTCAAATACCTTGATGATATGAGAGGTGAGTGAGATCGGACGGTAGTTCACTGCAAGGGACTTGTTTTTCTTTTTGAAAACTGGGACAACAGACTGGGACAGAAAGTTTTTAGGAATATAGCCAGCATCCAGTGAGTTTCTCCAAAGATTAGCAAGGGGAGATGCAAGTTGGTGTCGGCACACCTTCAGGACATAAGCAGGGAACCTATCGGGGCCTACTGCTTGTGTTAAAGTATAATATAATTGTAACATAACAAAAGTAAAAATATATACTTTTATTTCGTTTATCGCCGCTAAGACATCCGATATAGTGTGTTGGGGGTTGACATCACTGATACAGCCCAGATCGGCCATATCAGGATTGCTGAAAACAGAGCAGTATTGTTTCTCCAGTATCTCGGCCATGGATTTGGCATTATCTTGGAGAGTGCCATTTTCATCAATTAGAGGGCCAACAGTGGAGACAGTGACCCTGTGTTTCCTCGCAAATGAAAAGAACACTTTGGGGTTGAGTTTGATTTTTTCAATGGCCCACTTCTCCTCAACTGATCTTTGGTTATTGATGAGGGTCTTCATGCATTGTTGGAGGTTATATTTTTTGGATTCAAGCAGTGTGATAGCCGTCGAATGTGTGTGTTGCTATTGGCAGTATTTTAGTTTGTTAATTTTTTTGTTTGTTCTTTTTATTTTTCTGATAATAGTTTTTCTGTTTTGGGGGATTCTGCACTTTTTGTTCACAGGTCTTGGTGGGGAGTGTTTTGCACATATGATTGTGACGGTGTCTACAAAGATCTGCCAAGATGTTTTATTGTTGGTGGAGATGTGTGTATGTGTAAAGGACCAGTCAACATGTTATAGCTCGTTCCTGATTGCATCCCAGTTGGCATTATGGAGATCCATGTTATCAAATGGGTGGACTGGAGGGAGGTCACTAGGATTAGCTTTCGGCTGGTGGAATTTCATGTTACAGAGAACCATGTTATTGTCTGAAAGAAGGGTTTTTCTACTGTAATGTTATGTATAGTGTTAGTGTGGTTACTAAACACTAGGTCCAAAATGTTCTTCTGATGTCTTGTTGGTGCAAGGACAAGTTGGGACAAGAAAAACTCATTCATAAAGTCGAAAAGTGACTCTACTGCTTCTTTGTCAGTGCTTGGTTTCAAACAGTTTGTAGTCCAGTCAACACAGGGTAGATTGAAGTCTCCCATCATGAGTAGGTTGCTAGAATGGCACTGTTGAATAAAGCACTTAATGCTGTTGAGGCATTCTTTAAAGCGCAGTATGGGTGTTTGGGGTGGCCTATAGAGCCCAACTACTGTCAGGTCATTGGCTTTGTTGTGCACGGTGACTGATTCACAGTAGCCGTTGGAGAATATGCTATTTCCATCTACCGTAAACGAATCATGCAGGAAAATGGCAGTTCCACCCTTCCTTCTGTCGATACGATCCGCGCGGATGGTTGTGAAATTCTTCACTCTCACTTCGGCTTCCAAGTGGGAGTTGTCAAGGTGGGTCTCAGTGAGAATGAAGAAAGGGATGTGGTGTGGATGGTTACCAACCCAGTCTTCAATGAATTGGACCTTCCATTTTTGTGCATTGATGGAAGGGCTGACACCTTGTGCATTGAGTAGAAATGTGGAGGTCAGTGTAGTGGCTGGTTTTGATTGTTGCAGGGGGCTTGGATTTTTTGTGTGTGTTAGTGACAGCAATGCGGAGAATTGGTGCACTGGGGTAATAGCATAGGATGGTGTTGAGTGATGGCTAGAATGTTTTTGTGTATCTCTTTTGCCATGTTCAACATGGCTAAAAAAGAATTTTCCTGCTTAGGGAGCAGTTTTTGTATGGAGCTGTGTTTGCACTGTTGGATAGGGTTGTAGTTTCCACTTTTGTTGTTGTTGTTTTTGTGTCTTCGTGAAAAGACTGGACCAGCATTACTGCAGCATGGTGTGTTTTTTATTTTTATTTTACTCTGGTTTGTGTGTTGGTTTGAAGCCCTGTTTCTGTTTGTGCGTTATATATATGTGTGTGTGCATGTATGTATATATATATATATATATATATATATATACATAAACACATATGTATATATATTGTATATATATATATATATATATATATATATATATATATATATATATATATATATATATATATATATATATATATATATATATATATATAAGTTTAACAATTAAGGATAATCTCTTAATAAGGGATCTTAACAAGAAATTATCGGGTAGCTAGCGTGAAAACCTCGTAAAAGAAAAGAATTCGAAAATAATTTTTTTCTTTTGAACAAATTAATTATATCTATATTGTATAGAGGGCATTATTACACATAAATGCCTCACACTAGGAGGGACAAAGTCATTACTACCAAAATTATACTAATCATACCCAAATGCAGTTTTTCAAAGCAAGACATTTAAAAAAATGAATTTAGTTCTGTATCACCGTGATTTCACATTCAACTTTACGTCTAATGATCGTCAGCAGAACTGATTCTGAATACATCATAAATAAATTACCAACCTTACGTAGCGAAGACAAACAGACAACTGCTCACTCCGGCCAAGCACATGGAATGTTTATAAATCATATATCCGGTAAATGGCGGGCTTTTTTACGAACTGCATGTCGGGTAATGAAAAGTATTTCGGAATAAGTTTAACAATTAAGGATAATCTCTTAATAAGGGATCTTAACAAGAAATTATCGGGTAGCTAGCGTGAAAACCTCGTAAAAGAAAAGAATTCGAAATAATTTTTTTCTTTTGAACAAATTAATTATATCTATATTGTATAGAGGGCATTATTACACATAAATGCCTCACACTAGGAGGGACAAAGTCATTACTACCAAAATTATACTAATCATACCCAAATGCAGTTTTTCAAAGCAAGACATTTAAAAAAATGAATTTAGTTCTGTATCACCGTGATTTCACATTCAACTTTACGTCTAATGATCGTCAGCAGAACTGATTCTGAATACATCATAAATAAACTACCAACCTTACGTAGCGAAGACAAACAGACAACTGCTCACTCCGGCCAAGCACATGGAATGTTTATAAATCATATATCCGGTAAATGGCGGGCTTTTTTACGAACTGCATGTCGGGTAATGAAAAGTATTTCGGAATAAGTTTAACAATTAAGGATAATCTCTTAATAAGGGATCTTAACAAGAAATTATCGGGTAGCTAGCGTGAAAACCTCGTAAAAGAAAAGAATTCGAAAATAATTTTTTTCTTTTGAACAAATTAATTATATCTATATTGTATAGAGGGCATTATTACACATAAATGCCTCACACTAGGAGGGACAAAGTCATTACTACCAAAATTATACTAATCATACCCAAATGCAGTTTTTCAAAGCAAGACATTTAAAAAAATGAATTTAGTTCTGTATCACCGTGATTTCACATTCAACTTTACGTCTAATGATCGTCAGCAGAACTGATTCTGAATACATCATAAATAAACTACCAACCTTACGTAGCGAAGACAAACAGACAACTGCTCACTCCGGCCAAGCACATGGAATGTTTATAAATCATATATCCGGTAAATGGCGGGCTTTTTTACGAACTGCATGTCGGGTAATGAAAAGTATTTCGGAATAAGTTTAACAATTAAGGATAATCTCTTAATAAGGGATCTTAACAAGAAATTATCGGGTAGCTAGCGTGAAAACCTCGTAAAAGAAAAGAATTCGAAAATAATTTTTTTCTTTTGAACAAATTAATTATATCTATATTGTATAGAGGGCATTATTACACATAAATGCCTCACACTAGGAGGGACAAAGTCATTACTACCAAAATTATACTAATCATACCCAAATGCAGTTTTTCAAAGCAAGACATTTAAAAAAATGAATTTAGTTCTGTATCACCGTGATTTCACATTCAACTTTACGTCTAATGATCGTCAGCAGAACTGATTCTGAATACATCATAAATAAACTACCAACCTTACGTAGCGAAGACAAACAGACAACTGCTCACTCCGGCCAAGCACATGGAATGTTTATAAATCATATATCCGGTAAATGGCGGGCTTTTTTACGAACTGCATGTCGGGTAATGAAAAGTATTTCGGAATAAGTTTAACAATTAAGGATAATCTCTTAATAAGGGATCTTAACAAGAAATTATCGGGTAGCTAGCGTGAAAACCTCGTAAAAGAAAAGAATTCGAAAATAATTTTTTTCTTTTGAACAAATTAATTATATCTATATTGTATAGAGGGCATTATTACACATAAATGCCTCACACTAGGAGGGACAAAGTCATTACTACCCAAAATTATACTAATCATACCCAAATGCAGTTTTTCAAAGCAAGACATTTAAAAAAATGAATTTAGTTCTGTATCACCGTGATTTCACATTCAACTTTACGTCTAATGATCGTCAGCAGAACTGATTCTGAATACATCATAAATAAATACCAACCTTACGTAGCGAAGACAAACAGACAACTGCTCACTCCGGCCAAGCACATGGAATGTTTATAAATCATATATCCGGTAAATGGCGGGCTTTTTTACGAACTGCATGTCGGGTAATGAAAAGTATTTCGGAATAAGTTTAACAATTAAGGATAATCTCTTAATAAGGGATCTTAACAAGAAATTATCGGGTAGCTAGCGTGAAAACCTCGTAAAAGAAAAGAATTCGAAAATAATTTTTTTCTTTTGAACAAATTAATTATATCTATATTGTATAGAGGGCATTATTACACATAAATGCCTCAAACTAGGAGGGACAAAGTCATTACTACCAAAATTATACTAATCATACCCAAATGCAGTTTTTCAAAGCAAGACATTTAAAAAAATGAATTTAGTTCTGTATCACCGTGATTTCACATTCAACTTTACGTCTAATGATCGTCAGCAGAACTGATTCTGAATACATCATAAATATATATATATATATATTATATCATAAATATATATATATATATATTACATCATAAATATATATATATATATTATATGTGTGTGTATAGATTTAGAGAGAGAGAGATTTCAGTCAGTATGTTTATACGTGTATGTGATTGCCTTTTGCATGATAAAACGCTTTGCCATTTGATTGGCAGAATAAATTTTGTATAGTGTGGTTCACAAATACAGCATTGTTAAGTATTGCAATATTAATACATTCGATAAAAATAACTCTGGATTCTTTGGAGCAAAAATAAATGAATTTGAATAAAGTGATAAAAAGTTTTTGCTTACTTGCAATATTCAACACTGAAGATTCCTGTCAACGCTGATAAATCGCGTTCAATCTGCAATAATCGGTTATATAGATATAGATATATATATATACAACATATATATATATATATATATATATATATATATTATATATAATATATATATAGAGAGAGAGAGAGAGAGAGAGAGAGAGAGAGATACATATATATATATAGATTCAAATGAATATGGTACTTAACTTAGATGCACCAGAATCTTTTTATGGTGTACCCATAAAATTATGTGGGGTGATTATAACCAAAAAATAAGCACAAGAATGGATCAGTAGTTTAGTACAATTGTTTCATACTATAAATATTTTATTAAAGCTGTAAATATTACAGCACTATAAATGTCAAGTAATCTTCAGCTAAAATCTCGTATAGGTTTTCCAACATTTTAGAGAGTTGTAAATACTTATAAAGTTATAGATGTGAGCTCCAGGAACTTGAAGTAAGATTAAGCAGACCATATATGTTTTCCAACAATACAAAGTTATTAAATTATATTTGCTGTAATATTTGCAGCTTTAATAAAATGTCTATAGTATGAAACAAGTGTACTAAACTACCGATCCATTCTTGTTGCTTATTTTTTGGTTATATATAATATATATATATATATATATATATATATATATATATATATATATATCGTAGTGGTTTCACTTTTTATCTTATATTAAACTTTTAATACTTTTTGATAGTTATATATATTTTTAAAAAAAAATAAATAAATATATAAAAAATAAAAATAAAAATAAAAATAAAATAATAATAATAATAAAAATAAAAATTTTTAAAATATATATTTATATATGTATGTATATAAATTTAAAATTTAAAAATAGGATAAAATCTTCATAAGAAATTATTAGGTAGTAAGCATGAAAAAACCTCATAAGAGAAAAAATCTGTAAATTTTTTCAGTTGAAAATAGTTATTTATATTATATAGAGGGCATTATTACACATAAATGCCGCACGCTAAGAGGAACTTTTAAAGTCAAAACTACCAAAATAAACAAATCATACCGAATGCAATTTTCGAAGCGAGTCATTTTAAAACAGAATTTATTAGCAGATCACCTATGATTTCGCAATCAATGCATTGGTAGTTTTGACTTTAAAAGTCCCTCCTAGCGTGCGGCATTTATGTGTAATAATGCCCTCTATATAATATGTGTAAATATATATATATATATATATATATATATATATAAATTATAAGTATAAATTTATAATTAAAAAAAAATTTTTTTATTTAAATTTTAATTTAAATAATTTAAATTTTGAATGTTATATTTTATATGTTATACTTTATATATTTTTTTTTATATTTTGTATATTATATTAATTAATTTTATTTCTATGTTTTGGTTTATGTTTTTCACTGTTTGGTTTGCCTAATAGTGGTTTTATCTCTAATTTAATATATATATTTATACTGTAAAATTAGATTTAATCCTAAATCTAATTTTTCCCTGTAATTTTGGATTTACTTCCTTAATATTATATATAATATATATATATATATATATATATATATATCTGTGTGAGTATGTATATACATATATGTATATGTATATATATGTATGTATGTATGTGTGTGTGTATATATATATATATATATATATATATATATATATATATTATATTAAATTAGATATATATATACATACATACCTTTATGTATTTGTTTTAAAGAGTTTTGATGTAACATTTTTATACATTGGGACATCCATTTTTTGCCAATTAAACACACGCACTATTTATTCGATCTTCACCTAAGCTTTTCTTCGTATTAATTCTAGTTTATACGGTTGTGAAACCTCTTTTCTTACACATTCTATTACCTCTTCGGTGACTCCTTGTTCCATGTGTTTCCTCTTGTCCTGCTTTTTTACATGTTGCCCTTCTGTGTTATGTTTCTAAGTACCTATTCGTTTATGTCTCTGTGTAGTGTGTGAGACCACGTTGTTCCTGGAGGAGAACTAGCATATCTTTCTGGGAAAAGTTCAAGTAGGGTATAAAACTTGCTTCCCAATCACATGGCTTTGAGTTCAGTCCCACTGCGTAACATATTGGGCAACGCCTTGTAAGGGGATGTGGTAGAGAAACTGGAAAGAAGTCTGTCTTTATGTGTGTGTGTGTGTGTGTGTGTGTGTGTGTGTGTGTGGAGAGTGAGAGAGAGCGTGACAAAGAGAAGACAGACATCTACTCACAGATATTGACATGTTTTCTTCAGAGATTTTATATTCGTTGAGATTTTTGAAAACAAGGTGGAATATAAAGGGAGTGTTCCTGCCTATAGAAATAAAAGATAATAGCGTTTATAAATAAGACACAAGTCATAGATTCCCACAAACCCACGTACATGGATAAAACACATTTCACATACACACAAAGAAAGAAAAGGGAGAATTATGGATGTATAAATGATTTAATTGTATGAAATAACGATGTTGAATTTTTTTTATGAAAACAATACAAATAAACTATAAGTTGTAAAGCTCTAAAAGAAATGGTGGATACCAAAAACCTACATATATGTTTCGATTCATACCCCTAGGGGATACGTAATCCTAAGTATTTGGTCATATGCGAAGAATTGGTATCCTTTTCAATTATATGGAGCAGAATCTCGTCAGGGCTTTAAGAGCTTAGAGAGCAAAGGTTAACACATTTCTCGAAAGGATTCACATTACTAATAAGTTTAAGAAGTTAGATCCTATATATCATGCTTACGTATCTAGTTAGTGAGATATAGATATTAGTAAAAATACAATGAAGTAAAATAAAAATAACAGAAAAATAAGGGTAAAGAAAGAAGATAAAAAGGATAAAATATAAAAATCAGTAATAAACAGAAACTGAAGAAATAAAAATATAAATGTATGTAATATATATATATATATATATAATATATATATATATATATATATATATATATATATATATATATATATATATATATATATATATATATATATATATATATATATATATATATATATATATATATATATGAAAAAGAATATATATATAAAAGAAAATAACAATACTTACATATGCAAATGGAGAATTATATAATAAAATAAATGAAGGATAAGTTAGATCGTAAAATAAATTTTAAGACATTTACTAGTCAACCATTCTAGAGCTGTACTTTTGTGATCCTTTCTATCAATTTGCGTAAGAGTCCCCTATCTGAAAGTTTTAGTTTTCTTCTGGAGCTTTGTTTCGACTAGGAGGGTTTTCCCTCTTTCTAAAAGGCTGTCGTCACTTTCGAGAAGTACTTCTTGATTCACCAAACGTTTCGGCTGTTTTCGTTACGCTAAGGCCTACCATACGGACACCAAAAATTTGACCTCTTTGACTTCCCTTTTTAACAGCTCATTTACTGGAGCCCTTGTGTTGTATATATTATAGCTAAATTGAAATTCTAATTGGGCCTCTAATTGGGTCGATAAGGAATGATGTGGGTTGGATGTTGAGAGTAAGAGGAAGGAGGTGGAGGGGGTAACCTTTTAATCAGACCTAAAGGGTTGATACCTTCTACACTGTCACAATACATCTCTAGAATGTATGACCCTACACATGAAATACTTTGTATCTTTATATACTTATTTTTTTACTTCTTTACTCTTTTTATTACATTTTGTACTTACTATTATCCTGTATAATCATGTTTAGATTTATACATATACTTTTTCCTCTTTGTGATCCCAACTTCATTAAAGAGTCACCCCCTCTACCTCCTCCCTCTTTCTCTCAACATCCAACCTACCTCATTCCTTATCGACTGAAAAAACGGTATGGACGTTTTGTTTTGGTGTTTTGCTATGCCATATACGACTATGAGGATTTACCTTCCCAATGAAACTCGTTTTTTTCCCAAACTTCTTCTCAAACCTGCTATAATGTAATACATGCCTTTGGTGTGGTAATTGTACGCGGCTGAAGAAGGCTGTTGACCTACATGTTATATCAATTATGCATTGATATAAATTGCTCGATAAAGCCAGAAACATATGTACCGCAAAATCGTTTGCATCCTGTTTTTTTCTTTTGATATATATATATAAGTATGTATGAATATATATATATATGTATATATATGTGTGTGTGTTTGTGTGGGTGTGGGTGTGGATATACATATATATATATATATATAATATATATATATATATATATATATATATATATATATATATATATATATACATAAATTTCCAGGATTCCAGGTGCCGTATCAAATAATGGTGGGAAGCTGAATCGACAAAAGATGCAAACAGCTGGCTGGCCAGTAAGTATTATGCAACCCCCGGAATTCGTTAGAACTGCCCCCAAGAGGGTAAGTGTCTGGCAAAGTCGATAGTATATAGCATTAATATTGAATCAAATTACAGGAATGGACCTAAAGTATATATAAGGGTAACGGAAGAATCATTCAGTCATCATTATCATAGACATAAACGATCATTTGTCAACCCCGATAGAATATGCGCTCCTGTTTTGCGGAAGTTCATATGGTCCTTGCGGGAGACAAGACTTCACCAGTCAAAACTTTCCTGATCGATTGTAAATAGAATGCAGCCATACAGGAATGGGAGCTTTAAATAAAAAAAAAGTGCTGTGTGACTTTTATCTCGGGGAAAATTAAAGAAATTTATCTCAAAGCATACGCACATATGTACACGCATGCACACACATTTGCACACACACATGCCACACGCACATGCACACAATAAAATAGCTTCCTGTATATAAACTATTAATCAATGTTCTTACTAACTATTAAGGTGTAATAAATCAGATGTAGTTAGATAATAAATAACACTTACTAATGATGTCATTCTTGTTACACAAGTTTCCGACGCAACAACCAGTACAGGAAGTGCCATCGGTCCATTTCTTGCATCTGTGGCTATTGTTTCTCATAGCTTCCACACATTTTCTGCGTGTGCTGCAGGACCTTTCAAACCTCAGTGTAACACCATTCATTGATAAAGTCAACCGACAAACAGGCTGTAAGAATAGATATAACAGTCATATACTACAACCACGACATTCACTTGTACGACTACTGCTAACTACAGCAACAACAACAACTACAACGCTGGAGATGTTTACCACGCAAAAGAGTTTAATCATTGTTACAAAATGTATCCCCAAACAGCAAATAAGACCGAAAATAATTTGCGAGAGTGTTGTAAGATAATAGAATAAGTGATCCCTTTGAAAGTTTATTGATATTTACCATTTATAAATAACATTTCTTGAAATGCTTCATGAATACCAACGCGCTCGGATCACATATAAACATGGCCATCGAATTAAAGTCCATATTAAAATCACAACTCTTTGTCATTCACCATCAAACTTACAATTAGTGAAATAATCCTTTCTATCATAGAAACAAGGTCTGAAATTTTGAGGGGAGGGGACTAGTCGATTACATACACCTCAGTGTCTCACTGGAACTTTATTTAGTGACCTCGAAAGGATGAAAGGCAAAGTCGACCTTGGTGGAATTTAAACTCAGAACGTAACGACGTGCAAAATACCGCTAAGCATCTCGTCCAGTGCTCTCCCGATTCTGCCAGCTCGCCACCTTAAATTCGTCAAATAATTCCAATAAAACACAAAATATCATTCAATCCAAGTTTCTTCTCAATCGAGGAATTCACACAGGAATTTCTTTAGCGCAAAATTTACGAAAAAAATAACGCGTGCAAAACTCACCAGGAACGGAAACTAATACATCCGCACTGAAAGATGATAATTAAATATAATTGTCAGACTGAACTCCTCAAGTCTAGCAAATAAAACAGAAAATGCATAAAATGGACACAAGAGAAATATGCTTCTATTCTTCAAGCATAGTTTATAGTCACGAAATGAAAATACAATATACTTGTATAAAATTTGGAGAGAAAATGGCCCAGATCTAAACGTATCGGACTTCAACAAACAAGTTAACTTAATAAGATAGATTCTGAAAACGAAAAAATACCAGAAATTTAGAAGAAGATAAAAAAGACGATACATTACGAAAATACAATTAATGATCGCAAAAACCTGGTAACAAAAAAAAGCAATGAAAATATCGACCACAATGTTAGAAATAAGATGTGTGTAACCTTAATTTGAACCTGAAACTTCAAAACACAAATAAAGTTGGTGATTTCAAATGAATGAAGTATTAAATAAGGTAATTAAGCTTCAAGAGAACAAAAAAAGATCTGAGAAGAGGACAGACAGTAAAACAGAAGAGGATGCAACCATGTGCTTATAACCGGCTCGATTCAATATCAGTTGATGTGAACCATAGCTCTGTGTCGTTTTCAGTCTCTCTTATTGTCTCACTTGAGATTCTTTGACCCATGTACAGGAATATAACTGTGTTGTCCAGGACACGTCTAGCAATTTCAACCCGGGTTTTGGCTGCGTTTTAAACATATAGGTTTTGTCTTTTCCACTTGAAATAATCCCCAACCAGTTATGTTCTGGAGACTTTGATGAAGTACTTGGTATGAGGGAAGATTTAATCCTCTTCCATCTTTTCGTTGGCAGGTTTATATATTTCTCTGTTCTCATAACTTTCAATCTCGTCTACCAAACAACCTCTTTCGCTAAAGCCACAAGACAAAGAAAAACTATGTTCTCTGCCCAGTTCCAGGAGAGGGACGGGATATAATCCTTATAGACTCAGCCATTAGCCAGATCCGCTTTACACACAACATTTATTCGATATAACTCTACAAGTCAGCAATTCCCTGACACTGAACGACTGTGTGCAGAATGGTTTTATCGCTCTGCTCGCATCTCAGAAAAGCTCGAACAGCTAGGGTGCCTTGATAGCACTTCCTGAACTGAGGCTTCCGGAAGTTAACCATAGTAGTTCTCGATCCGAAAGTCCTCCTGAACAGAGTAACCAATTTGTTTCCATCGACATCTAAACTTTCTCGGAGGATACATTCATTCTTCCTTGCTACAAATCCTCTACATTGCTAGAGTGGAGCGTCTACAGATTCAGTTACACAACTACGAGAGGGATAGATTGCCTGATGACATAGTAGATACCGGGAATCTAATTTTGGTCTTAAGTTCACTGAGGACCGAAGCCCATTCAAAGACACGAACCGCGAAAAAACGTGCTTCACGATCGGTCTCCACACCCTCAACGCGTGCCTGTGGATTGGCAGCAAGAGCATTCCTAACCCGTCTTTCAGAAGGAGCTGCACAAAGATAGGCTGTTCGATAATCGGAACACTTCTCTTCCACGAAAAGTAAATCCAGTGTAATGGAAGCTGGGACAGGGCATGATGGTCATGTGATAATCAATAAAATAGGTGATAAGACATTTCCTCACCACTGCCCGACCCTTCGGAGACAGCTTTATTTCGGCCCATTTCTGATGAAGACTAGCCACGCTGCTCCTTATCTTTTTTCAGACCTTCTCTACCTGGACTTAGGGAGAAATCCAGACGCCAAGTAATTTAAGCTGTTCACCGTGCCAGGATAGCACAACACCTTTCGCCAGCCTCTCCACCTGCCTCTCCAGATGCCTAGCTTTATATCTACTCAATTGTCCAAGTTGATCTTAGTGCATGCCACCGTTTCGTATTATTTTAAAATGTTTGTTTTCACTTTGGTAGTATCCAATACCATGACAATGGCATCGTCCGCATAAGCTGACAAGGACTTTCCAGTTCGAAAGGAACATCTTTGAACTGGTTCCATCTATCGCTGTTGTGACTTAAAACCCGGTACCTTCATGCGAGGCGAGAGAGAGGGCAGCCTTCTTTGAGAAAAGGCTGCAAACTTTGACCACCGAGTAGGCATCGCAGCGAATAAAAGTGTTGTAAAAATCTTCGAACTCGGCCGCTTCTTGCATATCGTCCAAGTAAAGAGTGTCCACGACCCTAACAAAAGCTTTCATTTTTACCCATATGTTAAATTCTGAATTTGCAGAAGTCATGGGCCGAAAATTGTATAATGTGTCTCCTTTTCTTAGTGGCATTGCCACTCCAATCTCACACCACTTGGAATTCCCCCCGTCCTGCTGCTAGTTGCGATAATCATCTTTTAAGAGGTCTCCAAGCAAATCTGGCATGAATTCCTTAATCTCAGAAAGCAGACCATCTTAACATGGCAGTTTGTGCCTTCTTCCTTCGCTCATCACCTCCAGTACACAAGCTAGTGTCATCAGCTTCTCACTGGACCAGGTAGACCATGGAGGTAGGCACTTAAGGTCGCCTATTGTCTCCGAATCATTAGCCATACATATCTGTTCTTCGAAACCGAGTACCACGTACCGTTTCCATCCACCAAAGGCCAAATTGTGGGTGTTTGTTCCCTCATGTTTTAATGCAGAGACGGCTTTTGCTCTGGTAACGCAGTCTTCTTGTTTTTCATTAAAGAAATGCTCGAGGGCAAATTCAAAACTAGAATGTTGGTTGCCATGCTTTTACCAAATACCTCTCCTAATCACCTTTTCACTCTATTCCTCTTTATTGGTAGCTCTTTTCGAAACACTTTCGATTCTCATCTAATAGGCCCCTTAAGTACGTCCTACCACCGGTTCTTCCTGGTTGCTTCTGTCACCTGATACTTAACTAATTCATTAAAACGCTTCCTGTAATCGTTGCGAGCTGGTAGGGACACGTCCAACTTCCAACGACCCTTTCTAAATCTAGCGTTCCGAGGTCATTGAAGTGAGACCTTCGTTTCCGAATTGATTCCTGGTCACATGCATTCATATATCACACTCTAAGTACAACCATGTTTGTCAGGCAATGATCACTCCTAAGTTCGCGGGTTCGATTCCTGGACAGGGTGGCACGTTGTGTTCTTAAACAAGGCACCTCATTTCGCTTTGACCCAGTCTTAACTTAAAATGAGTTCCAGTCTAGTGATGGTCATCAATCTCTCCCTTCATGTGTCTTATCCTTGCTGTCCCATTGAGTTAAGGATAAAAATACCGAGAGAGTGTCTACGTTTACACTGGCACCTAAAACAATTAGCGAGAGCATAGTACAAGCTACCTGGTCACAATGGCTTTCGAGTGATGGTTGTAGATATATTTTAATGGAAAAGAAGAAAGTAACATTTCAGTTTACCTCTGCTCCTGGACAGTTTGTCACTCCTGAATGATTGCACATCATCCCTGAACATGTCTGACACTGTAAATTCCGTTGAAACAACGAGTAATCTAGAGAACGTAAATAAATATCCATATTTAGGAACCAAATAGTGTCATGCATAGCAATAACAAGAAATACTTTGTGATGTGAAGCAAATATATACGTGTTAAGTGTTGGAATTAATACGTGTTAGACATATAATCCAAATTATTACGGAAGACTATAAACATGTTCTTATACATTAACAAAGACTATAAACCTTTTCCTAATTTATGAACTATAAACATGTGAACAATAAACATGGTCTTAATGCATGAACTGAGCCAAAAAATATTTGAATAAAATTAGAAAACATTAGCAATAGTATGCTGCTCTTTTGAATATATAAGTTTAAGGATGTATGTCAGTATTCAGTTTTATTTGAAGATTTCTTGCCAATTAGGAGAGAACCGGTTTCTAATCTAGGCTCTTCATTAGAGTTTCAACAACATTAACAGGGTACTTTTATATGTATGTATGTATGTATGTATGTATGTATGTATGTATGTATGTATGTATGTATGTATGTATGTATCTACGTATGTATGCATGTATGTATCTACGTATGTATATATGTATGTATAAGTACAGATTCGTATGTTTTGCACTATGTATGTATTCTCATGCATACACTTGCGTATCTAGACATAATTGTATATATATAAATGATAAACTTGTGGAGAGTTGTACATATTTTTACATTTCCAGTGATGTATGTATATATATATATATATATATATATGTGTGTGTGTGTGAGTGTGTGTATATATATATATATATATATAAACAAGATGAAAAGACAAACTGCTTGGCAAGACTTGTCAAGGACATTTAATTTAAATATATAATAAAATGTTATAATACATAGTCTATTAGTCTTTTATTCTTTTACTTGTTTATGAATTTATTTTCCAAGACTTCTGATGTGAAATCCCGTGTTGAAACACATATTGTATTTCGGGATGGTCATTTTTTTCGCCAAATAAATATACCTTTATTATTGTTCTTATTCTAACTCATGACCATAGTCTGAAAATCTTTCGTCGCGCATCTGTGACCTCTTCAGTGACACATTTCGTCTTCGTGTGTGCCCCTGCTCCACATATTTGATTCTACTCTTCTTTTGGAAAGTTGTATGTATGTATGTATGTATGTATGTATGTATGTATGTATGTATGTATGTATGTATGCATGTATGTATGTGTATATCTGTGAGTATGTGTGTGTATGTGTGCATATACGTGTGCGCATATACATTTCTATACATAATGTGTATGTCTTCTTGGGTGGTGTACGTAATCGATCCCCATATTATGTCCATCACTTGGAACTGTGGCTGCCTTTAACAGAGGCTTATTCTCTGTTGTAAACAATCAAGGCATGTCTCTGGTTTGAGGATATCTTCCTCCCTTTTCTCCAGCCAATCACAGCAGCCTTGGAAAGGGTCACGGTAAAGACATTTACCAACCTCATATACTCAAAACAAGGCTTGTTCGTGATCCGACCTAGGTGAACACTGGCCCATAATATCAAGGACATCTTAAAGTATCTTAGAGTCAACCTACTTGGCAAAGCATCACCAGTCACTCGATGTTTCCGCTTCACCGACCACTCTACCCAACGCCTCTCGCTTTTCAAGTTGACCTTTAGCACCGGATTCTCCATTTCTTCAGGAAAGTGATGTATGTCTTCTATCTCAAAACTTATACAACTTTTGATTTCAATTCCTGCCCAAACCGCACTTTTTACATACACAAACATCTCACCTCGGTCATCATAGTTACTCTCTTCATACTTTATCACACACACACACCTCTTCCCCTAGCGTCTTCTATCATTTACACATACATACAAACGAGTATACACTGGTACATGGACCCACACATATTCGTGCACACACACACACACATGTGCCCTCACACATTCACTTTCTTAAACCTTGCTTTGGTTTGTACCTCTAAATCATTCACGTCTCTCTCCTCCTTTTACCTTTCATTACTGCTTGGCCGCTATCAACTGCAACCATTTCACTCCCATATACATAACCGCCACGCAATCGCTCTTTTTCCGTCTCTCTCTAATTGTGTTCACTCTTCTTCCAATAAGAAACACTTTTGCTCTTCTCTCCTTCTTCTGACACCCATTTTCTTACCCTCTCTTCACATTTGTGTACCAACGCCTTGCTTGGACCGTCTACATTATTTTATCTTCATGAAGTGTGCCATCTTGTCAGACTTTTTATATTCCTGATTCTTTTTTCTTTTGTTTCTTGGAATTTATCTTGTCTTGATATTTGATCTTCTCAAATAATTTTCTTCTCGCATTCGAATTTTAGCTTCTAGTTTCTGCTGAATCTCTCCATGTCACGTCTTGCAGCCTTCACAGTGTTCACAAAGCATTGAGCAGCAAGCATGATATTAGCATTTTGATAACCGGTACGAAACATAATGATACATGTGACTGTTTTCCAATATTCAGATGGATCCCAGTCCTCCATGTCAGCTAAATTTTTCTCAGCTACAACTTTATATTTATGCTCTCCAACGCCATTGACTATTCACGAATACCTTAAGCTTTTCCTGAAAAAATGGGATATAAAGATCGTCATATTTAATCCGAACACTGCACATTTTCCTCCATATGTTCATCCTCTATGTTCATTATTCTAGTGAGGGTCATGAAGATAGAGTCCTGAAGTACCTCATGCATAGGGTCCTATCAAAAGCAATTGTCAATACACTTTATGGCTGGATTCTCGAACGGGACCGACTGAAACTGGATATTATCTCACCATCTTGTTCTTGGTCTACCCTTAGATTTTCTGCCGGTTTGGAGAGACGCCGTCATCTCCGAAGCATGGACCCTGTCAAGAAATGTTATTCTAGAGATTCTTCGGAGAAAATTAATTTCGGCCTCTGTTATTTGTGATCAGACTCGTCCGGTTGTTAATCAACATTCATGTCTATAGGTAAGGGTAGGCTTTCTTACCAAGCTACCCTTTTCTGAGGATCGAATACTAGAGCATTTATTGTACCTCGGGAAGGTCATTATGCCAATAATATACGCTCGCACTTGTTCAATTTCACTTCTTTATGATTCGTCAATTTGTTTAATCATTTGTTAACCAATTATTCTCTCAACCAGTTATGGTTGTTAGAGACATTTTGTCGCCATTCATGACCTCTTCAATGTCAATCTTATTTTCTGGTTCTATGGTTATGTAGTCGTACGGATGTGAGTAAGAATGTATGTGAGAGTGGGTGAATTAGAAGGAGAATGTGTTTCTGTACATGTGTGTCTATGAGAACCCCCATTAATGCCTGCGTGCGCTGTTGTGTGTCTGTGTGTCATATATGTGTGCTTGTGTGTGTGTGTGTGTGTGTGTGTCAATTAGGGTTTGTGTGATACAGTTGACTCCTTAAATGCATCAGAAAGAATATGTGAAGCGTATGGATGGCAAAACGTTTATTTCTTTATATTTGTATCTGTTGGTCCTGTTTCGTAAGACATTATATTGTGAGCTGCAGAGAATAACCGGAATTTTCTTTGTGTTAATAATAAAAGAACAAGAGAAACAAGGAGGATTTTACTAACTTGTACATTGCGAATATTTCGGTATTGGTATTCTTTTGCCGAGATCTGTCTGACACTCGCCACTGACATTCACAGTTCTGTTATAGTTATTTCTCATATATTTCACCAAGGCTGGCAGGTGACATCCACACATCAAATCCTTATTGCCTTTGAGGGTGCTGTAATTATAAAGAGAACTCTAACTGAATACGCTTCAGGTCAAAAGAGAAACTTCTGTTTGATTTAAGAAGAAACAAGGTTTATAAAATTTGAGCAAGCTTATTAAAGTTATGACATTCAGGTTTATTTTTTCCAAAAGATGTTGATAGCATCAATAATGTGAAATGGTTTTTACTGGAAAGTGGAACCATATAAAGTTCCTGTTCTCTTTTAGCTAACATTGTTGAATAATAAAGTGCCTTTAAGCGAGAAGACTATTAGCCACTCGAAATGATTCCATTTTATGGTGGTTTAGGGCGGTTTTGGTGTCGGAGGTTTGGTAATAACAACGTGGCCATTGTTTCTGACTAAAACACATTTAGACGGGACGTTGTGGCACTAAGAACGTTGTGATTGTTCTACGCACCAGCTGTCTTTAAGGTTGGAGATGTACCACTGCAGAAACTGAAGAAGTACAGAGATGTATTCTTTTTTGGTTTCTATAGCAGACATGCACGTGAATGCTCATAATTAGCAAGGAGAAAATAAAATGATAAAGGTTTATTTTTCGAAATATCATTAAATATTTTCTGCTTTTTCTAAACAATAATGATGGCATGGCACAGCCATTTGGCTCACCAATTCTGTGCTTCATCTTTCCCTTCTTTCCATGCCATAACTTCCCTTCGTAATCCGGTGTGTTTATTTAAATGGTCTACGAATGTATATAGTGAATTTCTCTGTCCTGGGTGTCGGAAAGACACTCGGCAAGAAATGGAAACAAAATTGAAAGAAAGCAATTACCCAGCTGGATGACAAAAGGAAAGATATTGTTATGGGCCGAGGATCCTGAAAAGGGAAATGTTGCATCCAACTTTAGACCAATAACAGGCTTCTGCTAATGTGGAGACTAATGTCAGGTGCTTTGGCCGGTGAACCGTATAGATTCTTGAAAAAAGTGGACTGCTAGATATTGAACAGACAGGGTGCCGAAGGAGGGTCGGGGAACGAAGGATCAGCTCTTAATTGATGATCTAATTAGCAGGAACTGCAAGAAACGACACACAAACCTGAACATGTTATGGGTTGTCAATCTTAAAGCAAACGATATGAAAGCACTCACCTGGATAATAAGAACAATGGAAATGTATGGAATAGTAGAAAATATGTGAAGCCTCATATGGAATGGCATGAAGGACTCGTGAACGAAATTGGCAGCATGGAATCAAGCATTAAGAGAGGCGAAAATCAAAAAGAGGAATCTTCCTGGGAGATAAAGTGCCCCCACTGATCTTCGTGCTAAGAATGATTTCCTTGATTGAAATACTACAGAAGACAAAGTTGGGTATGATCTGGGAAAAGGTAAGGGAAAACTAAACCACTTGCTATTCCTGGACGACCTGAAGCTATTCACAAAAACTGAATCAGAACTGGACAGCCTAGTCCAGTCTGTGCGGATTTTATCCAATGAAATTAAGATGGAGTTTGGAGTCTCAAGATGTGCTACGACGGTGATGAGACGAGGAAAGCTTCTCAGGACAAGGCATATGGTTGCTAAGTGGTGAAAGGATGAGGGCAATTCAACCTCGATCCAGCTATAAATACCCGGGAATACTTGAGGCAGATAGAATCAAACACAATGACATGAAGGAAAAGAGAGTACCTGAGGCGAGTGAGAAATATATTGGCTTCGAAGGTAAATGCCAGAAATTTCGGCAATAAACTCGCACGCAGTCGCAATAGTTCGGTATGGCGCTGGAATCGTGAAGTGGAGAGAGAAGAAACTAAAGGAGATGGACAGGAAGACAAGAACAATGAACAGGGCTTACATCTCTTACGGCTGTTATTCAAAGTACGGCGTGCAGATACTCTAATGTTAGACTTCCTGGAGTCAGAAGTAGAGAATAATAGTTCTCTTATATTTCTATTCCGTCTAAATGCTACAATAGGCTTTGTTGAAGTGAAAATATTTTCTGCTTTGAATCAAACTGTATTTCAGGTTCAGCATGAACTAAGCTCACATTTCTTTCTTTTGGTCTTTAATTATTCTTCACATATAAACGCAAACGAATATATACAAATATAATTATTTGGGGATATATTACAGAATTCCGCGTATCAGAATTGGTAAGGTACAATTAAATAGGATGGAGAGAAAGAGAGAATATCTTCTTTAGATAGCATTCTAGATATACTTGGGAGACGTAAGACAAACATGATACAATAAAATGTATCGGTCAAAGAGACTACAGGGAGTATACATAGTAATGCAGTATATAGATGACATACAATATATAGTGGACATGTATAGGTAATATACTACATGATATACCAAACAGGTAACAAACTAGATTTAGATGATATGCAAGGTATATGTAGCTAATCTATAACATACAGATTACCAACTATTAGATAGAGCTGACCTCCTAGATATAGCTGGCAAACACATTAGATATTTTGGTCAAAGTCGATAGTTTTTGCTGACCTGCGAGATATTGCCGAATAAAATACCAGTTATATCTGATATAATAGCTTTAATTGATAAACATCCTAAATAAATCTGGAAATTAAGGCAGGTATATCTGAAATAATAGGCTTTTCAAATATTTCGCTCACATTCGTCATTCATTTTTTTACAAAAATAATCTTCAGAAAAGAGAATGTTCTGAACCCTTTACACTTTGGCCGAACCATTACCGAGTATTTACTTATTAATTTATTTATTAATTTACTTTTTAAGTTACCGTAACCACACTACAATTATTTTAATTCTAAATTATTTATTCCTTCAAGAAAATATTTTGTTTTAATTACTATGTCATCCTTTGTTAATACGATGTTAATTTCTTTCCTTTGTAATTCTCACTTATTCAATCAATCTTCTGAATCAGTGACTGCAACCATAGCTACGACCTGGCGCGATGTGTAATGAGCAGTATGGATGTAGTATCCTTATACCCATCCATTGATGTTGACACAGAAGAACTGGGCCCCTTCCTGAAACTGACAGTTGACAAGGCTTACTTAGATGAATATGACATTAGTTGTTTCTGTCCCACTACATCGGTAAAAGGTAGACCCCCTACTATCACCTCAGTGGCCAAGAAGACTCCTAGAGAGAGAGATGGAACGGGTGGACCAGCGCTATACCAACCACTCAAAATGATGATCGTGTAAAAAAGATGGTTGCACATGCGTTGAGTGCGAGCGAGTCCCCGGGTGACAGTTAAGGGCCACATATTCAAGTTTAATAACAAGATATACGCCTAAGAGGAAGGTGCAGCCAACGGTGTGAGTGTCGCTGATGATGGGGCTAACCTATTTATGATATGGTCGGATAGGGACTCAAAGAGAGATTAGCAGGGAACTCCAGAACCCTAACCATGTACTGCCCCTATGTGGTTGATATCGACATAGTGGCCAAAGTGAAATAAAGTTACAGTAGACAGCCCTAACACGCACCCGAAATATAGGCTACTGGATTTAGATGCAGAACACTGGCTGGAAACTAAGAATAGTAAGGTCCAGATCTTTCATTTCCACTATTCCCAACCTATGGCTTCTAAATACTTGGTCCACAAGAAGGAAGCTACTGCAGACAACGCCAAGTTTCATATTCTAATAGTGGACTTGGTGAGAATGATGAGGAATGTGTCTCGCATTTGCGACCTTTGAGAATTGGAAAGACATATAGAACACTTCATCCACTGCAAACGGGTCACTGGCTAGAACCAAAGGAACAGGATTAGAGTGTACAAAGAAGCCAGGGCTAAGTACAAGGCCATCATAAAGAGTGATGGAAACGGGATGCAAATGAACCAGGAAAAACATAGATAAGTCCAACTCATGGTATGACAACAAGAAATAACAGAATGTCATTTTCGTTGATGTTGACCCAAATGGCGAACAAGCATACCATCTTAGAAAAGGAAAATCTATGGATAAATGTAGTAGAAAGGCCGGGAACCCATATAAAATCTTGATCTGTAGAACTTACTCCTTCGGTAGGTCCCTACATGTACGTAGAACAATTGCATAGTATATAGGATGAAAGCACAGGTTAACTGTGAGATTAGGAATGTAGTCTAAAGTTTACGGAGTATTGAAGGACGGTGCAGAAACAAGACAGCTTACATAGGGGAGACAGTACTCACAACAGGGGAGCAAATAGGCGAATACTGGCGGGAGCTCAAAGAGAAAAAAAGGCTCGTCATTGTTCCACTAATATGCCAAACACAACATAGAAGTTCAGTTAATAACATAGAGGCAGTTGTAGAGGAATTCCAGATCATTATAAATTTAAGACGACGCGGATAAAGCTGAAGGAAAAGATTGGTCTCATATTCATGCGAGTAGACCTGTAACGGATAAGAAAAAAGCAAAACAAATGTTACGACTTAATCCATACTATGGGTGCGGAGGCTTACATTTTAAATGTAACTGGTCTTGTAAAAAAACTTAATATTTTGAGTGTGACAAATTCGGATATAAAACCCCACATTGCAGAGCGAGAAAAGTTCGAACGAAAAAAATCTTTGAAGAAAGTATTGCTAACAAAACAATCTAAACGATGCTCAGAAAAGCAAATTTGTGTTCTTGAAAATGAATAATGTGGAATATCAAGTTACAATTGGATACGTGCCGAGATATCACAACACTAAACGCAGATACGTGGAGAAAATCGGAAAACATAGGTCGAAAGAATGTTTGAAAATTGCACGTGATGTTTCATGAAAAAAATTGCGTTTGAAGGGCAAAATGATAAGTGATGTGACATTTCGTGGAGAAACCTTAAAAGACAAGGGTTTAGTGCGGAATAATATGACAAATGTATTTGAAACAGACTGGATGGAATTATTTAACTGATGGGACTTCACCATCATTTTGTTTTTGTAAAAATGTGAATGGTTCTTCCGGAGGAAGTAAGAAAAGAATTAAAGAAGTTTTTTTCTTGAAGATTTTTTCTTATGAATTTGGTTTTTACACCAAACGAAGGCGAAGTTTCAAGAAAAAGAAAATTTTCTACCGGTATTTAAACCAAAAATGACTGTACTTTTGTCAACGTCGAAACGAGTTAACGAAGAATTGGATAGACTTGAAAAGCTTCGAGTTATTGAAAAACTTGACAACGCTGAATGGGTGTCCCCAACAGTTTATATCAAGAAAAAAGATCTGTGTATATGTTGAGTTTTCAACAGAGATAAACGAATATTTGATGCCTTATATTACCCCTTACCAAGTCCGGAAGAAATTTTCGCGAATCTGGAGGAAAAGTTTTTCGAAGTTGGACCTATCTGAAGCACAACTGCGGGTACAAGTTGATGAGAAATGTTCAAAATTACTAACGATAAATACCCATATAGGAGTGTATAAATTTAATCGACTTCCTTTTGGTATTAAGTTAGCACCAAGTAGGTTCCAGCAAGTTGTGGACACAATGCTCGCAGGTTCGGATTTCGCAATAGCGTATCCTGACAACATACTCAAAATAAGTGAATCTCGTGGTCAGCATGCTGAGCATGTTAAAAAGGTCTTCGAAAAAATAAAAGATTAAGTTTAGCGAGGAATACTGTGGATTTCTTGTGCCAAGAATAAAATATCTCCGGCAGATAATAGATGAAAATAGACGTAGACCAGACCCGTCAAAGGCGAGTGCAATATAGAATATGCCTCCCCCGACAAACATTACAACGTTACAAGCATTGGGTGGGGCTCGCAAATTACTACCAGGTACACATAGCGTATATGCATGATTTGAGAGCACCGCTGATTAACTTGTTAAAAGGACGTTAAGTGGAACTGGTCGGACAAATGCCAAAATGATTTTAAAGAAATTAAAAGCATCTTAACGTCAGAATTGTCTTTATCACGTTTTGACCCGAATTTAGAAATGGTAGTGGCATCAAATGCTAGTGAAATTTGGTATTTGAGCTGTAATTTTACACAAATATGAAGATGGTATCGTGAAAGCTGTAGCTCATGCTTTGCGTTCCTTATTTCCGGCTGAGAAAAGTTAGAGTCAAATAGAGAAAGAAACATCAGCCATGAAATTTGCGGTAAAGAAGTTCCATGAATTTATACATGGAAGACGATTCCGTCTGCAGACAGACCACTGCTCATTATTCTACTTTCTGGTTTTGTGAAGCCTAATCTCTGAAGATTAGTATTTACAGTGTGTTACATATCCCAGGGCCCTAATAATTACAGGTATAAACCTGAAATTGTAATCTGGATAGAGTAACCGCAAATTTCTTAATAGTTTATCGTAGGTATTTTCATTTTCGCAGATCTTCAGCTTTATGTCTATGTCCGCTGGGCAACTGATTTCCACAACTCTGCACAATTTCTCTTCTCCATCCCAAATCATTATGTCAGGTTTGTTGTGTCTACATTTTATTGAGGTTTTCACTGGGACATTCCACCAGTACTACTTTTTATTATGAGTGGCTATGGCTTCCACCATACTGTGAGTTTTATTTCTTTGTCGTCCGGATTATCCGCCGAGCGAATCTCGTTATACAGTATCCAAACTAAAACATCATATCTTAGTGTGTGTGTGTGTGTGTGTGTGTGTGTGTGTGTGTGTGTGTGTGTGTGTGTGTGTGTGTGTGTGTGTTGTGTGTGTGTGTGTGTGTGTGTAGTTATCTAAAAATCAGAAAAAAAAAGAAGCACTGGGGGTATGTTATTAGGCAATAAAGTGGGTATATTAGTATAGTTTATTTAATGTTATATCATAAGCCAAGGCAGCCAACCGGCAGAACCGTTAGCACGCTGGCCAAAATGAAATGGTCGCCGACATTTTGTCCGTGTTTATGTTCTGAGTTCAAATTACGCCGAGGTCGACTTTGCCTTTCATCATTTAGAGATTGATAAATTAAGTACCAGTTGAGGACAGGGGCCGCTATAACCGACTTAAACTCTTTGCTGGACTTGCTGGCCTTGTGCCAAAATTTGAAAGTCGTAATATATTATAGACTCACGAAGACGACGAGCTTGCAGAATCGTTATCATGCTGGACAAAGTGCTTGGCGCCATTTCTTCCGTTTATACGCTCTGAGTTCAAATTCCGAGGCCATCTTTACTTTTCATCCTTTCGGAGACGTTAAGTTAATTACCAATCGTGTACTAAGGTGGATGTAATCGATAAGCCCCCAGCCATAAATCTTCAGACATTGTGCTTGTAATAGAAAGAATATTATATTCTTGCGATAACCAAATTACCGAATGGTTTCATGGTGGAAATGCAGAGGCAAAAGCAGCAACCATCAAACATGTCGGAATGGAAATGTTACGGATATTATTACTTTTGATAATTTGGTAATCATATGAATATATCATAATAATAATAATAATAGTAATAATTATACATGTGTGTGTTTATGTACAAACTGGGTCATCCCATAAATAATGCGTTTCTTCAGTTGCATGAACTACCTGCATCAACTTGTTATAAAAGCAGGTAGTAGTTCTACCTTGAACATATTCTTAGTGTAACTTTTGAAGCGTGCAGTTCGATTTTAACAGTTATATTTTCAAAGCTATAATGGAAGTGACAAAGGAACATATTCGGCTTATTTTGCTTCATGAGTTCAATAAAAGCAACAATGCAATGGAAAGTGCGAGGAATAAGTTTAACCAGTGTCAACAATGGCGCCAAAACTTCCGAGTCGGAATCTACAGCCTAGAAGACAAGCCTCAACCAGGAAGATCTGTAGAACTTGGCGAGGACGTTCTGAAAAATCGCATCGTAACTGTTGAGGAAGTGGCAGATAAGCTTGGATTTGATCATTCAACCATTCTTCGATACCTGCATGCCATCGGAATCGTCAGAGAATTGGGTCAATTGGTTTCCCTCAAACTTTCTGAGTTTAATCCCGCGGGGAGAATGAATCTGTGATCTTCTTTCATGTCACGTCTCAAGAATGAACCTTTTTTGTACCCAATAATGACTGGTGACGAGAAATGGGTTCTCTAGAAAAATGTCAAGCGCCGAATACGGTGTGTAGAGAAAGGAGAAACAACGGAATCACAGGCTAAAGAAGGTCTCCACCCACGTAAAGTGCTGTTATCCTCTTTGAGATTTTAAACCCGAAACGAAACGATAACAAAGGAGATCTACTACAAGCAGCTTGAGTAGATTAAGTCAGCGCTAGAAGAAGAATCACCATCTTTGGTTTCAAGACGAAAGGTATTCTTCCATCAGGATAATGCTCGGCCACATACAGGAAGATTGAAATTCCAAAGGCTGGAGCAGTTTGAATGGGAAACGTCGCCCCACCATACATATTTACCGGACATTGCCTCATCTGATTATCATTTATTCCACAGTCTTCAAAATCATTTGGACCGAAAAACATATGAATTCTGTAGACGAGGTCAGAACAGTACTGGAGGGGTATTTTTTGTCACGGAAAGTGAATTTTAGATGGGCCTCGCAAGTGTACCAGATAGATGGGAGAGCGTTATAGAAAATGAAGGAGAGTATATTTTAGATTAAAAAAGAACTTTGTTTATCTTAATTTTGAAAAATAAAGATTACATCTGCCATATTTAGGGATGACCCAATGCATACCCATACACAAGCATTTATGCATGTATGTGTCTGGGCCATTATATCATCTCCAGTTTATTGTGTATATTTATAAACATGGATGAAATTAGGCTAAATTAACCCTCATGCTATCTGAACATAGATTTACAATGATAAAACACAATACTCGGAAATAACCATTTCGAACCACTAAAATTAAAAGCAATTCATCGTTATTTATTGTCACCTGTCTTTCACAAAGACCTGAGAAACTGATGATCTCTTCTATAAGATCTTAATTTTCCGATAAGTAAAGAGATAATTTGTACTTACATTCCAGTTATGCTTGGGAGGAATAAGAAAGCACCATCCTCAGAGTTTTTTATTCGGTTACCTCTCAAATCTCTGAAAAAAGAAAGACAAATATTATACACATTAAAATAAAAGTAAATAAATCTGCTTTCTCTTGTTCAGTACTGTCTAAAATGCTCTTTACTCAACACGAACTGAATAAATGTTCATGTTCGCAGTTCAGTTGTTTATTTCCTTGAATTGTTCTTATGGCAGTGTTGTTTGAACAGGAATAGGTTCCTTCAATCTGATTCAGATTTTCTAAGCTAGGAGAAAATCTTTTGTGAAACCCCCAACAACAAAAGATGGAAGATGATAAATATAAAAATGACACAACAACGAGACTGTTTATGTGCAATCATGGGGTCTATACAACATTCTCATCTATGAGAGAATATTATTTTCGATGTAGGCACAGGTATGCTCGTGGCATAAACGATTGCTTGTCACAGACATGGATTCCTTAGTCGCACTGTGTGCCACCTTGGGTAAGTGACGTCTACTACAACCTTGGGTCGAATAAGCCCTTTGAGTAAATTTGCGACCGGAAACTGTGGAAGTCCGTCGTATATATGCGTGTGTATTTGCCTTTGTGTTTATCACCCAACACTCTTGTCAACAGGTCTTGGGTTGTTTACGTCTACGTAACTTAGCGGTTCTTTATTAGAAACATCAGAACATTTCTACGTGGGTTCCATTGGTTGCATGCAACTTGCTGAGTTGTCCTTATTTCTTTTCTTCTTCCTGATCTTTCAAATTATAGGGTTGATTATGACACCCTGTATATCCTTTATAATATCAGTCCTACACACACAAGCTCAATGTTGTTGGAAATACTATTTGAATGTTGTATATAATTTGAATTTTTAAAAACCTACAAATTATCACGTATTAAACTAAGTACCGTAAATTACGTCATTATATATGAGATATATATTATTTCAGAGTACAAACTTACTCAAGAAACGCTGTTAAATTAAATCCATTTTACAATGTATAAAACTGGTGCATGCCAGTTACTTTGTAGCATTACCTTAATGAGAACAGAGATATGATACAGAACTAATTAATGTCTACAATCGTTTCATTAGCAGTCTTCTAAACAACAAAGTGATAAGGAAACTGCTACCGTTGTGGACATGATATAATATATATTCCGTCCTCCTCTGGTTGCTATTCAAATCTGTTAATATTACAATTAGACACACATTGAAGGTCTTCTCGTGAAATTAAAATCATTAACATATAAATAGTAGATATGTAAAAGAGTAATTAACTGCAGATATTGAAATACTGGTTAATATATGGACAACAATTGACACCAACTAAGATGCCTAAAAATCAATGGAACGTTATACATATTCACTTGTCAGATAAATTCGTTAGATAGATAGAGAGAGGGAGAGATGGGAGGGAAGAGATATTCGTTAGATAGATAGATAGATAGATAGATAGATAGATAGATATGTTTCTTTATTAGCCACACAGGGCTGCACACAGATAGAACAAATTACAAGGTAGAGCTTTTCTTTTTGAAGTTTTAAAAAAAAAAAAAGGAAGGGGGAGTTTCGATGAAAAGGGATCGTAAAAGAGAGAAAGAGGACAAAAAAGGGGGTTTAAAAAAAAGGGGGGAGAGGAAAAAAAAAATTGATCAATAGGGATCGTTATCACAATAATGTCAATATGAAGTGGTAAAAGGGGAGGACAGGTGAGGTTTACCAATGGAAAGAAAAGCCTACGAAAAGACCGCGGTAACCTCGTCAATGGAGTCACATGTTATATTTCTTTTTTTTTTTTTGCAAATAAGCACAACTCTCTGTTTTCAATTTCTCTGGGTTCATAGGATCATGCTCAAGGTGGCTTCGTCATTCATACGTGCCATTCTTGCTACATTCACCATCTTTTTTTAAAACATTCGCTAGACAAACTTGCCTCTCTACTCTCACTTTCCTTTTCAAGTGGTACTTGAAGAAGTTGATGAGAGATTGACCAGAGAGGAAAGTGTTTGTCTCCAATCCTTTCAGACGCGTCCACCAGATACATTCTTTCGCCATAGCCACAAGTATGATGAAAATAGCTCTTCCTTCCCGTTTGAAGGAGGGAGGCGTGACAATTTAACGATAGACTCAGCTGATAAACCGACTCGTCCCACACGTGACAGCAGTTGTTTCTACCAAGCCCACAGTCGGAAATTGTTGGACACTGCACGAGTGCGTGCAGAACGGTTTCGTCGCTCTGACCGCATCTCGGGCAGGTCGGCCCCCGTGTTTCTCGAGCCGTGTCTGTAGAGCTTATCCTGAACGGGGTAGCGCTTCTCGGTAGCACTGCCAGGCCAGGGATCTCTGAAGTTGTCCCTGGGCCCTGGCCCGAAAGTCTTCCTGAACAGCGAACCAGGGTCGGGTAGTTCGCCTCGTCGACGTCCAGGTTCGCCCCGAGCTCGTCGCCGTACCCTCCCCTCCACTAAACCCCTATAGAATGCTTTAGTTGTGTTGAAGTCACTCAGGTCGACCCAGGACTAGGCAGAGTTGCTTGAGAGCAACGCGACACTCGCGGTGCCATCGCCCTTCTTCGGCCTCTTTTTGATCCACGACTGCAGTTCGGTCATGGAGACG
>NC_043025.1:3145920-3190920 GCF_006345805.1 Octopus sinensis
AAGTAAATATGATTTTTTTTACTCACACAGACACGAACGTACACACCACACACACAGATACATCATACATGTTCACATAAAATCATATTCCAATGCAAACAATATTTATTATATCACACACAATCACATACAATCGTACACGTCTTCATACACGCACAAAGGGAAATATAATGACAAAATATGAATTAGGAAAGCGGAGAGAGAGAGAGAGAGAGAGAGAGAGAGAGAGAGAGAGAGAGAGAGAGAGAGAGAAAGCGAAGACATGAAATTTCTAGTGATATTACGTTCAGAAAATATCAACAAAAATTGAACTTACAGTTTCTCTAAATAGTCGAGGTTATTGAAGACACCACGTTCGATTTTCTCGATGTTATTATACTCCAAGCTTCTGTAGAAATAAAAAAAGATTATAAAGGAAATAGTTTAGAAAAGGTTCCTGTTAAAGCATTAAAATTTGTGTCTTAAAATCAAAATAGACTATGAAAGAAATGAGTGATGATAATAGTGAGGAGGAGGAGGAGGAGGAGGGGTGGATAAGGGGCGATGGAGGAGTTGAGGAGAAGATGAAGAGGAGGGAGCGTAAAATAAAAAGGCGACAGACAATGAGAAATTGAGTGGAACAAGTGATATAACGCATAAATCTATAGAAGAGCGAGTAGAATACGATGAAAGGAAAATGATGCATTAGAAATGGAAAAGGCAGTTGAAAAAATTAGAGAAGAAAGAGAAGAAAGAGAAGAAGATTAGGATGAAGAATGAAGAAGAAAATGGAAGATGCAGGAAGAAAACACATAATGAAAGGAGGAAGATGAAAATAACAACGGAAATGGGAATGAGGAAAAGAAGGAGAAAATCCATGTAAAGAATAAATTGTACAATCACACATGCACACATATGCACATATACACAGTTTCGTCTAGGATATCAATTACTGATGTTGATACGCCCACACATAGCTTCGTAGATATACATTTAAACACTCTCGAATATTGGGTTGTCCGGAAAGTTCGTGCCAATTTTTAAAGGAAAGAAAAAGGTCAATAAATACTTGCCATTACATTTTTAATCAACCAAATATGAACCCTTTTGTTGCAAAATGCGTCTCCATCTTCCTTTTAACTTGAAAATACCCTCTTCCCAGGCTTCATGGGAAGGAATTCATCAAGGTATCTTTTTACGTCATCCAAGGAATCGAAATTTCTAGCATTAAGACTATTCTACAGATACCTGAATAAATGGAAACCCGAAGGAGCAATATCTGGTGAATATGGAGAGTAGGGTAACACATCCCAGCCGAGCTGCAGCCATTTTTGTCTGGTTCCCAAAGCATCAAGTACCGAAAATGAATTTTCTTATCTTCCATTTTAAAGGGTTACAGAATTAACACAGGTTATAGGAACATAAACCTTCTTCAACGAAAAGATAGCTTAAACTCTGCTTTAAATAGAGGCGTAGTCAAATCCTATGTTATGGACTCAGCCATGTTCTAAAATAAGTCGAAAGGTAAGCTACTATAAATCGGCACGAAATATCTGGACAACCCAATAGATTGCTACAAACACTGAGAGATAGACAATGAATTAGAGAAGGATAAAGTGGGAAGAAGAGTAAGATTTGAGGACATTAAGTATTAATATTTATCCTTGGAGGATAATACTGATACTGTGTGTGGCATGAAAGAGTTTTGCTAAATTCTAATTCAGATAAATATTATAGATTGTTAAAATTTAGTCTTAAGAATTACATTAGAGAAAAGAAGTATAACAACGAAGAAATGGACGAAGAAGACTCCGATCCCAATTCAGATGAATGAGATAACAAATTAGCATATCTAGTAGAAGTAGTAGTAATATTATTATTATCATTATTATTATTATTATTATTATTATTTATTAGTAGTAGTAGTAGTAGTAGCAGCAGCAGCAGCAGCAAAACTAGAAGAAGAAGAAGAAGAAGAAGAAGAAGAAGGAGAAGAAGAAGAAGAAGAAGAAGAAGAAGAAGAAGAAGAAGAAGAAGAAGAAGAAGAAGAAGAAGAAGAAGAAGAAGAAGAAGAAGAAGAAGTAGAAGAAGAAGAAGATTATAATATTAATTACACTCCTTTCTACCAAGGCGCGAAATATTGGGGAGAGGTATAGTGGATTACATCGAACCCAGTATTCAACTGGTACTTAATTAATTGACAACGAAAAAATGAAAGCAAAGTCGACTGTGGCAGAATTTAAACGCGAAACGTAAAGACGAACGAAATACCGCTTAACATTTTGTCCGGCGTGCACAACGTTTCTGGCAGCTCGCTGCATTTTTAATTTAAAAAACTAATACAAACAATATTTAACAACTATTCTGTAACGTGATCAACGGATAATATATCATATTATTGTAACATTAAACAACAGTTAAACTAATTAATGAAATCATATAATTCTGTGAAATACACATGTATTGTTAGCACAGAAGTTTTCAGACTGTCCGTTCGTTGAATATTCTGCAAGATTTGATGAGGTCAGACAAATAACATCAAAGGTCAGATACTAGCCATATTCTATCAGTATGTATGCGATGTTATAAATTCAATATAATAAGCAGTTTATTTGACTTCAGTGCAGGTAACATATCGATCTGCTCTGCATAACATTGTGTTTAAAGCTGCGAGATCAACAACATTTGTGTTTCGCTGAGGACATAATTGAAATGGAAAATACGTAGAAAGTGTCAAATACTTACAACAATTCAATATCCATCGGAATTGGTTGTGGGACTGATGTTAATTGGCGATATTTACAATATACCTTTGTAGGTCCGTAGCAAGTACATATCTTGCATATATATGAAACAGCTTGAGCCTCCAAAACCAATATCGAACACAGTATCAATACAAACGTTTGCACATATGATACTATGTGGGGAAACATATTTTCAGGCGCAGATTAATCTGTCAAAGAGGAATATAGAAAATACCAGACTTTAATGTTATTAACATGTTTTTGGAAGGAATTAAAATTCACCCGTTCCACATAACAAATGTATCTTTATTGTCATAATTGGACATTTCAAGTAAAAATATACATTTCGATAAATTAGCGTGAAGAAATTTATTATTGATTACTGGTTCACAAACACATACACACAAATACACACACATGCACACTCACACACACACTTACTTGGTGGGTCCACTATAAAACTAATAAATCATAAATCTGGTGAATCATAAACACGTCGTGCCTATAAACGGTCGAGCCGCTACATGCTATGCCCCCCCCCCACACAAGCAACTGTATTGTAATGAATGATTTTTCCTACACCCTAGGTGTAGAAGTGTTGATACTAAATTTCTTATCGAAAATTCTTTGAATGATTTTATTTTACTAAAACTTTTCCTGAAAAAAAAGAGAACAAAGTATGAACGTAAATGAACAAATGAAAATGTACCTACAACGAAAGAAGCGAATTTCCTTGGTGACACTAGGACACACAGGATAATAATGAAATGGATAAGAACACAAGAAAAGCAAAAGAAACATGGACAAGAGTAAAAGCAAGAATGAAAAAGGTCTAAGAACATGCAATATATACATAAATATCTATCTACCCCCCCTCTCTCTCTCTCTCTCTCTCTCTTTAGTTACTCTTTACTCTTTGTTACTCTTTTACTTGTTTCAGTCATTTGACTGCGGCCATGCTGCAGCACTGCCTTTAGTCGAGCAAATCGACCCCGGGACTTATTCATTGTAAGCCCAGTACTTATTCTATGGGTCACTTTTGCCGAACCGCTAAATGACGGGGACGTAAACACACTAGCATCGGTTGTCAAGCAATGCTAGGAGGACAAAGACACACACACACACATACATATATATATATATATATATATATTATATATTATATATCTATATATATATATATATATATATATATATATATATACAATTAATTAAGGTAGAAATTGATATTTATCAATTAAGACCAGTGGTCTAGCATATTAAAAAAGAATCCGAAGATTAAAAATTATTTATATATACCAATTAAGGACTGAACAGAAAAGTGGACAGTCAACATGCTAGATATAGACGTCAAATCGCCATTCACCACAAAAGATTATGTTTCTCAGATCAAACTCAACACAAAACCATAGCAATAAACAAGTGAAAGATATACGAAATAAAATAATTACCCATGTACTAATTAGTTTCAGCTGTTATTTCCCGGAAGGAAAACTGCAGCCATCATCAGCATGGTCCGTTATAAATGTAATTTGCTGGACTAGATGCAAACACGATACCGAAATATCGCGTGCATGGAGTTCAGCCTATTACATTTGAATATATCTTTCAAATGCCTTTACTTGGGCGCGTTGAAACCCGAGAGAAAAACTAGCCTGCAGCTAATAATTAGCAGCAGTTAATTTATCGGTTAGAGAACATATTTATTTATATAAAATTAATTAAGGGTAGTTTTATATAAAATTTATAGTTTATAGGGTAGTTTATATAAAATTAATTAAGGGTAGTTTTCCTTGCGGAAAATAACAGCTGAAACTAATTAGTACATGGGTAATTATTTTATTTCGTATATCTTTCACTTGTTTATTGCTATGGTTTTGTGTTGAGTTTGATCTGAGAACATAATCTTTTGTGGTGATGAATGGCGATTGACGTCTATATCTAGCATGTTGACTGTCCACTTTTCGTGTTCAGTCCTTAATTGGTATATATATATACATATATACGACAGGCTTCTTTCAGTTTCGTCTACCAAATCCACTCACAAGGCATTGGTCGGCCCGGGGCTATAGCAGAAGACACTTGCCCAAGATGCCACGCAGTGGGACTGAACCCGGAACCATGTGGTTGTTAGCAAGCTACTTACCACACAGCCACTCCTGCGCCTATATATATATATATATATATCCCTTATTTTGGTGTTTCGGAAAAGGGAGGCCGGGGGTGGGCGAGACACCACCGCCCCGGATTTTTGGGAATTTTTGTTTCGTAAACTGAATTACAATTTTTCCGAAGAATGAAAAATTCCAGTTTTTGTCCGGAAAACGGAGCGGGGGTGGGGGTGGAAGCCTCGGAGGTTTTACCCCCAACCTTAGTTTCACTTTTTGGAAAATTATTACACGAGGGTGACTACTTGTTTTGAAGGGAACCTTTCCAGCAGCACTCGTTCTTTTAGAAATAAGAGCCAAGACACCCCTAGCCACACTGCACCGTCTTGAGCAAAACTTACCCGTACGGTATTCTTACGTCATTTTGTGAGTGTGTGTGTGTGTGTATGTGTGTATATATGTATGTGTGTTTATATATGGGTGCGTATATATGATGAAAGATGTAGAAATTATTGAAGTACATAAAATTTTTGTAACACGCATACAGAAAACTTCAAATATATATATTTTTATATATATATGTGTGTGTGTGTGTGTGTGTGTGTATGTGTGTGTGTGTGTGTGTGTCTGTATAAGTCTCTAATTGTGTTGTTTTTGCTTTACATCAAAATAATCTTCCTTCACATTCAAGAACTTGTTGCAGCTGACCAACTCACGATCAACACCATCACTACATTTTTCACTTCATATCTACTACTACTACTACTACTACTACTATGCTGCTGCTGCTGCTACTACTACTACCACTATTATTATTATTGAGTGAGAGTACAACACATGCCATCAAAGTGACACTTGGGTAAAATATACGAAGCCCCGTATACCCCTCATGACTATCCGTCTGATAAGGGTACACCAGGCACATGCATCACAACCATATGTGCATGACATGGTGATCTCATATCAAGATAAACAGCACATGACCTTGTAGGTGGGGCCCAGTTAGAATTTTCTTCTGGTCGAGTAACCCGTCCCACTCGAAAGGTCCCTGAATAAGGGTTGTTTAAGGAAGTTGAACGAAACACCCATGTTTCCAGAGACGAATTATTCAAACCCCAAAGAATCCCTCTCAACACATGGCTATGATGCTCCCCCACTACTTCTGCTCGTGGTCAGAGATGCACATATCGTCAGCCACTAAGGGACATGCTCAACTGGTTAAGGTCAAACAACTGACAAGCAAATCTGTGGTATTGAGCAGAATATTTGTTGTAGCCCATCTTTTATACCAAGACAAAACAATGTACATGATAACATTTCCAATCGGTTAAGTTCAGGAGTCATGAGAGCCACTGCCTGGTACTGCATCAGGGCATTTTATCATCATCATCATCATCATCATCATCATCATCATCATCATCATCATCATCATCATCATCACCACCACCACTACCACCACCACCACCACCATCATCATCATCATCGTCGTCGTCGTCGTCTCTCGTCATCATCATCATCATCGTCATCATCATCACCACCACCACCATCATCATCATCATTATCATCATCATCATCATCATCATCATCATCATCATTATTATTATTATTATTATTATTATTATTATTATATTATTATTATTATTATTATTATTATTATTATTATCATTATTATGTTCCTGGATATGTTAGTTGCGTGTTAGGATCTGTGTAAATTTCCCTTGATATTTGTTGTTTCCTCCATTGGGTTTCCAAATTCGCCCTGTAAGGGCGAATTTTTAGCTTGAAAAGTTACAAATAAATATTTTGAAAATCTCCTTTCGTCTATCTCAAAGAATCTCTTCTGCTGATACTGGTCTATTTTTCTCTGATATCTGGAAAACCTGCCTGCTATTGCTGTGATAAGATTTCCATCTCTTACCTCAAATTCTTTCTCTTTGACTAATTATATTTTCTCAAGAGATTTAAATCCTGTGTCTCCTAACCTGTCCTGTTTCCAAGTTTCTATTGTACTCAAATCTTATCTTCACTTTTTCTTCTACTCACATTTGCCACATCTGCTCCTTCTTATTATTTTCTTAAGGAATACCTACTCTTCTAGTAAATCTGTCCTTCATGCATGCATCAATAAGTTAGTGTCATCTACAATATTAGTGTCCATCCTATTGGTAACAGAATCTACCTTCCTAGGAATATCCTTGCAATTTCATTCTAGTTTCATCTTTGAATACTGGTAACCGTTTCCTTTCTTTATTCACTGATCCCTGCAACTTATCTAAAACTCTTCACTTTTCTTCACTTACATCGCTTGAGTCGATGATGCCAGTTGTCCCTTCTTGACCTCTGCTGCTATTATGACGTTTTCTTTTGGTTTGAATAGTATATCGTATGTTTTTCATTTTTTGTTTTTCTACTACTACTACTCCACCTATAATTCTATTATCCATTTTCTTCTCTTAATAACTTTATCCTGGTCTGCTACTCTCTGCTCAGTCACTTTAAACATACCCTGCTCTAAACTGTCTTAACATCCGTTTCTCTAACCCTTTTTCGGTTCATTTATAAGTAGCCCTGCCTCACTATCCTATTTTCTCCGCTGCTCAGCTTCCTTCTCCTTACTCAATTATCTGCTGAGGACGTCTTAGTATAACAGCTACAGTCAGCCTACATCTGTACTGAACCGCTGCCGAGCGAGAGGCATACCCTTAAAGGTCCAGCCTCATTTTCGTTGTCACCACCTGTGAGTTATGTCTCTCATAAACTGAGGTAAGCTAATGTCCGTCACCATCATCACCACCTCTGTTAATATTTGACATCTGATCATTTTAAGTCAGTTTCTATTGCATCACGTGCTATCATTTCGTGTTGCTGAGGTGTGTGTAGCACTGTGTTACGCAGCAGAACTGTTTAGCACTTACACCTAATTTTAATATTAGACATCTGGTCAATTTGGTTGTTTTAACCTTAAATACCAGATATTTGGCTAACCAGAGCTTTTCTTAGCATCAAGTCCCATGACCCAGTCGTTGGCCAAATTAGTTGCAGCTACTGGTCAGTTTAATTGTTCAATCGTGAGTTTGGAACAGAGTGTGTTCCCAACGCGGGGAAAATCATTTTTGCCTGTGGAGCCTACCTATGGAAATAAAAATGCGAGTTTCTTCCGGTTTTGGTCTTTGGACCAGCCACCGATGAACAGACCCCTGTCAGTTTCACAGCTTTCTTCAACCGATCGGCATCCGTCTTTATCATTGCAGCAACAGAGAGCAGACCACATCATCAGACCCAGCTGAACTGAAGTTATTTCAATGTTTGTTCCCGACTGTAGTATTAACATCATTCCGTTTCACAATATTCTTTTATTATAACAAAAAGAATAAGTCGTCGCTTTTACAACTCATTCAAATCTCATCGTTCTTCTTTCCACACAACGTCATTATAAATGGTGACCTATGAACTCGTCTCGTTATAGTTCTTTTGTTTTGTTTGGAGAGTATTGTATTGCATTAGTATGCTTTGTTATGCGGCTTGGTTTGAGTCTTCTGTTCTATCATAGTTAATATTGCGCTTTGAGTGTATAGTGCTGCGAGTTGTGTTCAGCTGGGTATCGCGCCTGTATGGCATATGTTGTGCGGGTTGTTCATTTTCTTGGGTATTTATTGTGTGTGGTTATTCCTGTGTGTTTTGTGTATAGAGTTGCATTGTAGAATGCGTATATCACATCATTGTCATCGTTATCATCTGACCATGGTTCTCTTTCGGTCTTGTTACTCATTGGGTCAGTGGCGTTTAGAGATAGGTCCGTCTTTACAGCGTTAACGTTTTGACACCGCATCTGGACGCGGGTTGAAGATTCTTTCGTATCAAAATGGCCTGTTATTTCTTTCTCCTTTCTCCTTTATTTACAGCTTTATCACCAAGCACCGGTCTTGATTATTCCTTTATACTGTTTAGAAGGACTGACGCTTGACGTCTCTTTTCTTAAACACATTTAAATACAATGTGTTCGGTGTCTGTTTTGTACTCGTCCGTGTATAAATAATATATCGCGCATAAATTATATATTTGCAGATGTATGAGCGAGAAACCACGGAACAGTAATGTACAAATGTATAGAGAATTTGCAGGTATGGGAATGCATATCTGATTAATAATATAGTCAATTGTTCAATTCTGGTATAGCAGTATTGCAGTCCGCGTGTTTAAATCTCCACAACCACTTTGCTGTGGTGGTGCATTTAGAAGAGGCTAGGTTACTCACATACACAAACACACACATATTTTGTGACTGTGCATCTCGATTATATATATATATATAAATATAATCAAAATAAGCAACAAGGATATCCAACGGTAGTGCAGTACAATCGTTTCATGTGACTTCATTTAATTAAACAATGCAAGTTGAGCAATCGTCAGCTGCATATGGAATTTTTAAGTTAAACTGAAAAGATCCATTTTTATACTTTTTCCATTTACCAACGTTACAAAGAGGGTAGGTTGATAGACAGAGAAGCAAGTCTCATCAACAGAAACATGGTAGTAAATGATATTTAATCATGGATATATTTCTTACCACTGAATGTACATTATTATTTAGATTTACTATTGGGGAGGGGGTTTGATAGTATTCTATTAAGTTCAGTGGAGACAGCCCCAAGAATCTATCTATTTATAGATAGAGGAAGAGACAGTGGCAGGCCCATAAATGAAGCTCTCTTTGAAGAACCTTCATCTGGTACATTTTGAACTTTTTCAGCTAAAGTTAGTAGGCTGAAACTGATGGGGTAGGGAGAATAGCAACTTCCAATACTTAACTATTTAACAGCCACAATAAGATACTAATAATTTTAGTATCTTATATAGGGATGGAGAGTATAGAAATAATTTCATTTTTATATAGATATAAATCAAATTAATATAAATTTATAATTAGTCAGTAAATAATAATTTATTTGTATTAATGAGTTAAGTTAAAGGAATATGCTGGACATATTTATTTTCTGCGTGTTAATGACTATAGAATGTACTTACTTGTGCTATAAAATAGATAGTGAATTATGATAGTATATATATATATATTATATATATATATATATATATATATATATGTGTGTGTGTGTGTGTGTGTGGTGTGTGTGTGTGTAAACATTACTTTATATAATTAGGGATCAGCAAAAAGATTTTGCTTTACCACATACCGAACTTTTAGAAATTGTTTTTGAGTATACATTGTCTGGGAGACTCTTCTTATAGTAGAGGAAATAGCTAAATTCTTTGGCTGCTATTTCTAAAAGTTCGGTATGTGGTAAAGTAAATTTTTTGCTGAACCCTAATCATATATAGTAATGTTTAAATTTACCGTAAATGGTCTTTTACATACTGAACACTGCTTGGTAAAATTATTAATTACTAATTAATTAATTAATTTTACCCTTATTATCATTGACAATATATATGTATATATATTTATATATATATATATATATATAAAGGGAAAGTTTACGAAATTAAACAAAGACGAAGGTAGGTAGTGTACAAACAGATGTATTAGTATAACGCTCAGGAATAGAAAAAGTATTTTACGTTTCGTGCCTACGCTCTTCTACAGAAAGGGACACAGAAAAAACAAGGAGAGAAAAATGTGTGTAGTGGCTAACGATCCATCATGGCGTCCGTACGTATATATATATATATATATATATATATATATATATGGACGTACATACATACACACATAATACATACATAACTACCTACATAAATACATGCATACGTACGTTTATGTGTGTGTATATATGCAGGTGCAGGGGTGGCGTTGTAGTAATAAGTTTCCAAAACCAAACAGTCTTGGATCCGTTTCCTCTGTGCAGCATCTTCAGCAAGCGTCATCTATTAAGCTCCAACGTCTTTGTGAGTGAATTTGGTAAACAGAAACTGCAAGAAGTCAGTCACACACACACACATATATATAAAAGTGTGTGTATATGTGCGTGTGTGTTTATATGTGTATGATCGCACACTGTGATGCCTGGTGTAAGGTTGCGTCCTGTTGATTCAATATTGAAGCAATGGCATGCAACCGTATTCTACATTCCACCAATAACAGTAACTAATTCTAAAGTTATTACTACTGCATACAGGTGGTTCAATTTTCAACCAGCAGGATGTAACGTGATGCTAATGCTTATGATATCCATGCAGTAGAAAGGCGTGTCGTTCAAAGATATAAAATGACTAAATTGTATAGTACATATAATATGGTACAAAACAAGTTTCTGCATGTGTAATTTTTCGTTCTTATTTTAATGTCTTTTAAACAGGATAAAACTCGAAATAGTGAACTCGGAATTTTGGAACTAAGTGGAAGACAATGATTGTTTACCATAAAGAGTTTCCCGTTTTGCCATACCATTCGATGTGGTTGACCAGAGCCATGATTTAATATTAATGTCCCTTTATATTATGTATATGTGTGTGTGCATGAGTGTGTCTCTGTGTGTTTGTGTGTATATGTATATATAAATACATATATATTGTGTGCATGTATAAGTAAATATATGTATATATGTGTGTGTGTATGTATATATGTATAATATATATATATATATATATATATCGATAGAGAGAGAGATTGATAGACAGATAGATAGATACATACATACATACATACATAGATAGACAGATGATCGATTGATTGATCGATAGATAGATCATTTTCTATTGTTGCGTCATTTAAAATTTCAGGAACACAAACCTCAATTCCCGCTCGCTGTCTTCGATGAGATCCGTCAATTCTAATTTATGGCGTAGAATTTAAACCAGAGCTGAAAACAATCCCTTACGTTTGACATCCATTGGGCTACGCCCATGCTGGGGCACTGCCTTAAAGTGTTTTAGTCGAACAAATCGACCCCAGTACTTGTTGTTAAGCCTGATGCGTATTCTCGCTGTCCCTTACGCTGATTTGCCTACAGTTACGCAACTTTATACTTTTGATTTCTTTATTATTAATTACCAGAAAAAAGAAAAACATGAATGCAATTATCGTCAGCGGCAGGCAATTCTGCATCAGACGTAAATGCTTTGAAAATGATGTGGCAAAAATTTGAGAAGCTTCAAGTGGTTGTAAGGAATTTAACAAGATTCCGATCGGCCAAATTACTGGGGCGTGAACAAACCAGAACCTGTTCCCAAGCGGTAATGGTGGACAAACTGAAACACATACACATATATATATACACGTTCACATATACATAGATATATACATATATGTATATATATATATATATATATATACATATATATATATATATATATATATGTTGTGTGTGTGGTGTGTGTGTGTATAACAAACTGAGTTTGGGGCTACCAATAAATATATATAATTTAAATATAGGATAAAATCTTTACGAGAATTTATCAAGTAGTTAGCGTGAAAAACCTCATAAGGGAAAATTTATTAATTATTCCCTATAAATATATTTATTTATATTAAGGGCATTACTATACATAAATGCCTCACGCTAGGAGGGTCTCTTGAAGTCAAAACTACTATAATGCCCACATTGTACCGAACGCGAGGGAATGCAACTCTCAAAGCGAGCCTCCAGAAACAGACTCAGCTGTACATCATATGATTTCGTAATTAGTGCACAAAATGCACTTTTCACTCATTAGTGCAAGCATAGTCAAGACATATAAAAATAAACAAAATCAACGTACCAGACGAACACATATATCCTTGCGTTTATTACAATGTGGTTATTATAGTAGTGTTGACTTCAAGAGTCCCTCATAGTGTGAGGCATTTCTATATAGTGATGCCCTTAGTATAAATAAATACATGTATATACATATATATATATATATATATATATATATAGACGTGCGTATGTATATGTGTTTATATATATATATATATATATATATACACATATTCATATATATATTTTATTTTCTACTTTAGATACAGGTTTTCACTGTATATAGAAACACTTCGAAGTGCTGAAAAGATTAGAACTTGAGACGTTAGATATGTAAAGCCACGACAAGCAAGCTAGATATTTATTTACATTTACATATGAAGATACATTGAATCGAAATCATAAAGGTAAATGTCTGTGGTTATTAAGAATACATAGTCCAATTTTCAGAAAAAACAGTATCACGAATAGAATAGGTAGAGTTTTAAATGTTCTACGGCCGTTTCATGGATCTTTGTGGTCCTGATATATGACAGATATCAGGGTCCATTGTTGGATAACATTACCTCTCCGGGGGAAGAATTTTATATTAAAGATTTTGTATTTAAAATGTTGACATGATAGAGGTTAAGGACTGGTTGATTTTATAGAGAGCTACATCTATTAGGAAGGGAAGTTAGGGATATTTAGACAGAGAATAGTTGCAGGATGGAGAAAATAGATTTCAAGATCATAAGGCGAATGATAGTATTAAAGGTGGTGAGTGGTAGAAAGTGGTTTAGTTTGTGTCCAAGTTAATTTAGTGAAAAAAGGATGGACTTATCCGGTTCGATATCAGATAAGGGTATGGGAGGGAGGCTATAACTTCTATTCTAGGCTTTCCATCCGACTCATTTGTCCCAGAAAATCCGACTTAGGTTGAATTAGCTAATGCATTATTGACCGTATTATACGCCGTGTCAGGAATAACGTTGATCTCCCGCTATGGAATTGCACATGAGACGTTATTTTTGGCTTCCCGCTCTCCACCATAAACGCACTAATTTACTTCAGTTTGACATATCAAATTATTGCAATATTTACAATGGACAAGGCGCCGAGTGGGCAGAAACGTTAGCACGCAGGGCAAAATGCTTAGCGTTCTGTCTTTAAGTTCTGAGTTCAAAATTCCGCCGATTTCGACTTTACCTTTCATCCTTTCGGGTTTGAAACATTAAGAACCCGTTGCGTAGTGGGGTCGATCTAATCAACTGGGCCCTACCCCCAAATTTCGGACTTTGAAACTAGAGTAGAAAAGAATATTTACAATCGACGGACAGGTGTCCTCATCTTGTTAGTTGTTACAACAACGTTTCGGCTGAGGTATTCTCCAGCCTTCTTCAGGTGTCCTGTTAACAATAAAGTGTAGACATCTACCCGTCCAATTCAAATATCATACATAATTCCTCAACTCTAAATTATAAAACAATATCAAATGATTACCCGTCAATATCACAAATACTTTTGGATAAAACCTTAATATTTGCCCGAAAGTATGCTACCATCCGCAGATCGGATATGAATATCACTCTGGCAATGAAGAAAACTCTAATTCAATTTAAGTGTAATTATTGAACACCCAACGAATCTATGGATTACTTCGATATAATAATGGACTCATCGGACTCAGCCCACGCACAGGCCTTGTGGGCTTGTTCCTCATCCCCCAGATTAAACAATGCCTCCCTAACATAACCGGCGGACAATAGAGGGATGATGCAAATTCTTGCAGTAACTGGATTAACTGAACCTTCATATGGCACAAGGACAGCCCTACGCAAACTCTTCAAAATCTTCATCCTAAGTATTTCATTCGAAATTGATACCAATTTTTTGGACGTTACTCTTTATTTAAACACTAACTTATACCGTCCTTTCTATAAACCCAACCAATCTTTACAATACTTAAATGTCCACTGTAATCATCCAAAATGTATCCCCTTATAGCGTAGTCACATGTATATCATTATAATCAGGCCCTCAAAATGAATAGAATTTTTCGAAATACCTATTATATCAATAACACGAAGCTTAAAACTGAAATAGCAAATCTCTTCCACTGATTCAAAGGTCATTACTTCAACTCGACACCAATCCAGCAAGTCCACAAAAAACTCACATTAACTCCTTCGCATCATTGGCCACCTCGAGCCTATAACAACTACAAACCTCCATTTTCGAATCAGCGGACTTCATTCACACATTGTAAACAATCAAAGGCTAGGAAACGCGAACTCCTATGGTTTTTATCACCGTTCTCGCTCCAAGTTAAATCTCTAGCAAAATTATTTTTCAAATTATAAAATCTAATTTTTGTCCACAATTTAAAATCTTATTCGTTCTTTAATAAATCATCAGTGAAGATCTCCTATTCTACTGCACCTCACTATAGTTATATATATATATATATAATATATATATATATATATATATTATATATATATATATATATTATAATATATTATATAGTTATATATATAACTATATAATAGCCTCCTCGAAAGAACATAAACTCCAACACCAGTCTAAGTATCACCAACTCTAAGTATCTAAACTCTTGCATTGCATCCCAAGCTAGCTTTGACAATACAATAATACAAACCTTAATAAGCCACCTCAATTGTATAATACTAAACTTAAGCCAACATTCTACAACCCTATCTACGAGACAACAAATATTAGTTCCATTACAACCTCCCAATCCGATACTAATATAAATCCTAATTTAGATTCTCCCCACTAACAACAAACCAACCAACATCAACATTACTAATGGTAAACGCCAACCACTTGCAACTGTCGCGCTTCTGAAATATACGGTATGCAGGCTCCTGTCTCCTCAAAAGCGTAACCTATAAATGCCACGTGATGACACCATGCACCCACCAGGCAAGGGTGTATATTTGTGGCACTGATGATTTTGAATGCCATCGTCGTGCTCATATGTATTCTTTCACTTATCCCAAATCTAAACTATTTCAATCTTTAGCAAAACATATACAACCTCAATTCAAAAGAATGTCCAATACGCTCTATCATGCTCCATAGCATGTGAAGCTCCCCTCCACAACACAAATATAGGTAAATGTATATTATGTATAAAAGGGTCATTAACAATTCTTCACTTCCACAACTCCTCGCTGTTAAATTCTCTGACGTTATTTATTCATGGAAGCATAAATACTGACCGACATTCATGCACTTCAGTAATTCTAAATAATCCTATAGCAAGACCGAGCCCATCAAAGCTGTAATGTAAAACAAGAGTCAACCTGACAATCGACAAGTCAACACTTTCCAAATAGCTTATATTTGTGTTGTGTGTGTTTGTTTCTATGTAGGCATATATATATATGTATATATATATATATATATATATATATATATATATATATATATATATATATGCAATAAATCTGAAATATCCAAACTTGCATTTACAAATACATAATATATACATCACATTTACAAATACATAATATATACATAATATATACATACAAGCGCTTACATACATACGTGGAAACACGCACACATATACGCTCATATATAAACATATAAACTCCTACATTAATACACAGTATTAAAAACATAAAGTAGTCAACATATATATAGATATCCACAGAAATATAAATATATATAACACGCATCCCAATTTTATTCCAAGTATTATGATCAATCGCTTTTTCATCCTCCTCTTAGCGTCCTAAATCTCACCAACACACATCACAAATTTCTTCAAATTTTTGCAATTCAACCGCCTCTACTGTCATTTGACCCTTCTCGGCTCCAAGCAATACTTAACAAAACTCAACTACAAGAAAAATACCGACCCGATTCTTTGTACTGCTAACATTCTTAACCACTCCCTCGTACCTGAAATGTGTCCTGAAAAAAGACCACACTTGTTATAATTTGAGATGGAATTGCTGTTTCATAAGTGTACCAGCTATAATGGGATACTCCTTCAACATTCAGATGAATTACTTATTTATTTACATCGTTTACAATTAATCATACGTTATCTTCTAACTTTGAGATTTTGATTATGTGATTGTTTACTTTTAGAATAACTTTGCATGGTGGTTATGAAAGGGCTGATCTGTTCAGTTTCAACAGAAAACAGGAAGAATATTTGGGCCCGACGTGGCCAGTGCCAATGCTAATGGGTTAACTGAAAATTACTGAAGTAAAATTAAAAGCATAAAAAAACATTTTCGGTAATTTGGGAACAGAAAGTTATGAGGTCTTAACGGTGGAGACCCTTTTTATCCCATCCTAAATGCAGCTGAGGAGGCTGGACGATGGCCAATAGATGGGTGATATAATATAATTAAAACCGTAACTTACCAATAAAATGGTTTTAGCCTCTGTTTGTAAGAGTTAGTGAATGTTTATATATATATATATGTATATATATATATATATATATATATATATATATATGTTGCGTCATTTGTTTATTTACCATACATTTTTTCATTGAAGTAGCGGAACACAACGCACACAATTATGCATATATATATATACGACGTTATTCTCAACTAAGAGCTAATACGGCCTTTTGGGATTATCGCCTAACATCGGTTGAGGACTCTCACATACAGAAGAATTTAATATGGATGCATATCACATAGATTATTCTATGAAAAATATACCGATCCCATCAAAGGAATTTTACTCTAAAACACTTCTACAGAAAATTACTGATGTAATTAAGCGTATGAGATGGAAGGCTTTTTTTTATGATACAGCAGCGGACACCAAGGAAAACATTTTCTATCGAATAAAATCCAAAAAATTCCCTCCCAGGATAAAAGGCTTGGAAGATTTCGAAGCGGACCTGCTGAAAATTATGAGCAAAATAAAATTTCGTAAGTCTTTTAACGATTTCCAACATAAATTGAAAAAAGATATTAATCATATAAAGAGCTCCAAGAAAAAAGCACTTTTTTCGGATAAAACCAAGAACTTATACCTGGTAGATAACAGCAAATACACACAACTCTTACACAACAGCATCATTAATAATTATACTAAGGCTAGGGCACAGACATATAACGAAATCAATAAAGAAGCTAGCGTCATCGCCGCTAAACTTAAATTAGATAAAAAAATAGAAGCCCTTCCCCAAAAAGAGGCCTTTATTACTATTAAAGATCATAAAGAAAACTTCCTTTCCAACCCTAAATGTAGGCTTATCAACCCAGCCAAGTCAGAAATTGGGATTATTAGCAAAGAAATTTTAGATAAAATAAATACGAAAATTAAGACCGATACTAGGCTAGTACAATGGTCCAATAGTATAGAAGTCGTAGACTGGTTAAAGCTATTAAGAATAAGAAAAAAGCGAGGTTTACACAATTCGATATTGTTGATTTTTATGCCTCTATCTCTAAAGAATTGCTAGATAAAGCCCTCATCTTCGCTAGTGACTTCATAGAAATTAGTACCAATGATAAGGAAATAATCTTCCATGCTAGAAAGACCTTACTTTTCAGTGAGGACGCAAAGTGGGTAAAATACACCGACACAGAGGGCGATTTCGATGTGAGCATGGGTTCATATGATGGGGCAGACATCTGTGATCTAATTGGACTTTTTCTCCTAGATACTTTAGGTAAGACATTCCCTAACGTACATTTCGCCATCTACAAAGATGATGCCCTCGCCTTAACAGCTAATACAAATGGACCAGCACAGGATCGTTTTAGGAAGGATATTATCAAATTAATGAAACACTTCGGACTTAGTATAACTATAGATACTAACCTGACGGTTGTCAATTTCTTAGACGTTTCCTTAGATCTTAATAAGAATATTTATAAGCCTTATAGGAAGCCCAATGATAGACTAAGTTATATTAATGTAGGTTCATGCCATCCCCCTATAGTATTCAAAAATTTAGTTAAAAATATTAGTAAGAGGATTTCTAGCCTCTCATCTGATGAGAACATCTTTAATAGCGTTGCCCCAGTTTATAATAAGGCTTTAAAAGATGGTGGTTTTAGCGATAAAATAAAATATACACCTATCACTAGCCCAACAGTAAGGAAAGGAATAATAGAAATAGGAAGGTCATCTGGTTTACGCCCCCTTACTCACCCGAGGTGGCCTTCAATATAGGTAAATATTTCCTAGCACTGATAGATAGACATTTTCCAGTTAACCATACCTATAGGAAACTCTTCAATAGACACAATTTAAAAATTAGTTTTAGTTCAACTACCAATTTTAAAAACATAATCAAACATAACATACAAAAAACACAACAAGAAAACAGCTGTTCATGCAGGAATAAAGAATTGTGCCCGCTAAATGGAGCTTGCATGTCCAAGACCATCATATATGAAGCTACCGTAAACTCTATAACCACTAAAGACACCGTTTCGACGAATAAATACGTGGGCCTTACAGAGGGTAATTTCAAGGCCAGGTTCAATAACCACACTTTGAGCTTTAGGCACTGGAACAAAAGAAAAGCGACACAATTGTCTAATCATATTTGGTCTTTAAGAGATAAAGGTGTCGATTATAAAATACAATGGAAGATTTTGGCCAGATATAAGCCCTATACTAACGGCAGCGGAAGGTGCGGTCTATGCGACATGGAGAGATGGCTTATCTGAAAAAGCAGCTTAGACCTTACTACATGTCTAAATACAAGGACAGAGCTTTTCGGATCATGCCCACATGTGACTAAATTTCTGTTACGTTTTTGGTCCCCTAAAGAAAACGGATAGAACATGCTTTCTGTGTTATGTCCCAAGAAGAATTATATATTTTTATATATTTTTATATATTTTTATGTATTTTTATATAATTTTTATGACGAAAAATGCGAGCGATGTATAAGTACGCAGGCAAAGCAGAGTTATAACAGAGTAATTTCCCTTTATTTAACGGTATTTTTTCATAACGTTTTCAAATAGCCAGATAAACGAAGAGAGAGGGGTGTGTGGATTTCCACTTCGGCATCTGAAACTCAGAGTTATATTGACTACCGAGTAATGTAACATATTGTATAGATATTATATATATATATGTGTGTGTGTGTGTGTGTGTGAGTGTGTGTGTGTGTGTGTGTGTTTGTGTAGATATAGATTGGCGTCTTTATTTCTCATTATATGAATGCGATATGAAAAGTTTGCGTTAGCAGTCAAAGATGAGCGGTGATAGTGGAAGAGTGTAAATGAGAGAGGGGAAAGGAAGTGATAGAAAGAGAGAGAGAGAGAGAGAGACGGAGAAAGAAGACGAAGAGGGTTTTGTGTGTGTGTGTATGTGTTTGTGTGAAGCTATTAGCTACGTAACCCTGTTCTAAGCATTTGGTGGGATTGATACATATTAATTCCCTTCACTTATCGGTATACACTCCTTCTCCGGCATCAGCATTCCAGCAGAAATGGAGAAATGAAAATTATGTCACTGTCTGCTGGTGCTTGTGTGTATGTGTATGTGTATGTGCGCGCGTGTGTGTGTATGTATGTGTGTGTGTATATGCGTAACTGAAATTAACTTGAAATAATCTAAGTACTATTTTTACAAATTGTGATATCTGTGTGTGTGTTTATATAATATATATATATATATATATACACGCACACACAGTTATCAGAATTATATATATATGTATGTATTCATGTATATGTATATATATATATTATACATTCATGCACATTTGTGTGTGTGTGTGTGTGTGTGTGGTGTATGTATGTGTGCCGAATCACTGAAATCTGAAATATAATTACAAGAAATTTACCAAAAGCTTTCAACCATGATAAAAAAATGAATGCCTTGCTGATGCCTTCCATGAAATGGCACAAAAGACGCATATCTACATAGAAACACTTTATTCCCTTCTTACATACCAACAACAAAATGAGAACCAAAGCAGAACTCCGGAAACGGATATCCACAACCTAAATTCAACCACACAAAACGTACTGAAAGAATTGAATGAACTCAGCTTGGAAAAAGGAGACATACAAAAAGAGAAATCAAATGAAAAACATCCGGATTAAGATATTAAATAAAAGAAAACAAGCATATTGCAGAGCTGTAAACAATGAAAACCTAGCCAACACCTATGAACAGTGGAGGGGCAGAGAAGAAGTAATACTCTCAAGAAACTTTCGTATCAAAGAAATAACGTCAGAACCAAAGGAAGAAGCAAAAAGTATTTGAGAAAAATCGTTTAAAAGCGACATTAACCGGAAATGATCAAAATATTGTTATACGATCAGACGATAGATTTTTCATGTTTTAGAATCATCTCACTTTTGCTCGATAACTGTTGATCATCGATATCTTCCCAAATACTAGGTCTAAAGTCAACATTAAAATGAAGTACATTTCTGAATTCTTTGTTAGACCCTCCAGTGTTCACATTGTCATCCACCATTCTCTTTGTGAGGAATCTCTGAAGCTTAAGCTGGATGTGCTAGAAACAGCAGCCAAATATTTCCTGTGAGCAGACGATAGATTCATTTAACGTTAGTGTCACTTCAGAAAATCACGTTATCAATAACGATAATAATTTACATGGTATATATAATGATTGACATGGAAGCAAGCGATACAAATTCATTTAACAATAGTTCATTTCAGAAAATTACGTTTGTAAAATAGAGTATATGATAGAGAAATTATAACAATTCTGAAGAGGAATTAAAGGTTTTAGCAGCTTTAAAGTTATGGGGAAAGAATTTTCGTTATCAAAGTAGCAATATTGTATACGAATGAAGAATGACAGGCGATGATTTTGTGGTGTGAAGGGTCTTCAAGTGTATATATCCTGATGGGTGTGTGTGTGTGTGTGTGTGATGCACTGAGATATATAAATCTGCCCAAGTATTGCTTTGATATAAAACGGAAGTGAACACCACATTAACGATTGTAATAATTGACACATAATTATATTCAAAACTTCAACAGCTCATCTGTACCGAAAACTTCAATAGCTTGATGTCCTATTTTCATAGGAGTGAGGGGAAGAGGGAGAGGAAGATATGCAGTGGCCTCCTAAACTGTTTAATGTATTTGTATCTCAGATAGTATCCAGTATTCTGGATGCCTTCTGCAAAAAGTGAAAGATAAAAATAAATTGAAAATATAAAGCTAATATTCTGCCGGTATCTGTGTGTGTGTGTGTGTGTGTGTGTGTGTGTGTGTGTGTGTTTGTGTGTGATGCACTGAGATACATAACCATGCTTAAGTGTTTCTTTAATATAAAACTGAAGTGAATATTAATGATAATATTAAATGATAATATTAAATGACATAATTTTACTGTGAAGGAGGTTTAGTCTTCAATGTTTTCAATCTCGTCCACCCCACTACTTCTTTAGCCACCGGGCAGAAGAAACTGCTTTTCCTTCCCGGCCAAAAGAAGGTGGCAGGGCGATCTTTACAATGAACTCGGCTCATAAACTGGACGAACGAGTGCATGCAGGACTATTTCATCGCCCTGCGCACATCCCCGACATATCCGTCCGACAACACTTTCGTATCTGTAGAGCTTGTCTTGAACCGGCTGAGCTCCCCGGTAGCATTGCCAGGCCAGGGATTTCTGTAAGTTAAAGACCAGTTAGTTGATTCCCTCCACCTACGCCCAGAATTTACCCCGATTTCGTCGTTGTTCTTTCCCCTCTACTAGTCCCCTATAGAAATCCATTGTGTAACTTTCAACGCCCGCGTTGCCCGACTGGCAGAAAGCTGTGAGAGCTTGTCGACACTCCAGGTGTCAAGCGCCCTTTCTTGGCCAACGCTTGACTCATTACTGTAGCTTCCTCAATGCGACGAGCTGCGGAAAGTCCCGCTTGAAAAACAGTCAATCCCCCATGCTCACCGTTAAAGAAACGCAGGAGATGTTGCAGCCTCAGCGCATGTCTGCGAATCATTAGCAACGGCATGTCCAGTACTCCACTGAGAGATTGTTGACAGCAGATGGACCGTCTGATGAGCGGAACACGTCCCTTCTTTAGAAAGCGGAATAACAAACGCTCTAACTTTATCGGGCATGGGACTACATTCAGGCAGTCATAGATAACGGAAGCGATATACGCATCCACCACCTCTACTCGACCCTTCACGAACAGCTTCCTCTCTGCCAATTTCTGGGTGAGATCGACTAACCTGTTCGTCACCAGACCCCAAGCAGTTTAACCTGTCTTTCCGTTTAGCGCCCTACAAACAGTCGGTTGGTATGGGTCTGCCTCTCCATCTGCCGATTTGCAGGCCCTCCGACTTCTCTTGGATAAGCTTTGCTCCTATCACCGCTTCGTGGACAGTATTATGATGACGTATTCCGTGTTAGCTGATACAAACATTCCACATCCTTAGACATATATATACATATATATTTTTATATGTATATGCCATCTGTATTTCTAATTATATAATTTCGATTTGAAAAGTTTCAGTCAGCAGTTTATGATGATTGGCGGTGGAAGTGGAAGAGCTAAAATGAGAGAGAGGGAGAGGGAGTGATAGTTTAAAGAGAGGAGGTGGGAGAAGAGTAGCAGGGTTAATATGTGCATGTGTGTGTATGTGAGTGTGTATGTGTGTGTGATGCAATTAGATACATAACCCTGCATAAGCTTTTCTTTAATATGAAACTGGAGGGAATATCACATTAACGATTGCATTAAATGACGTAATTTTACTGTGAAGAAGTGAGTGAAAAGTTTAGCCGGAAAAAATTTCCAGTAACAATAATAATAATATTAGTGTTGTTGTTATTATTATTATCATAATCATTATTATTATTTGCCAATAGGGCCGGCATATAGGAGAAGATACAGTAGAGAAGGCGGTGAGAGCTGGCAGAATCTTTAGTACGTCGGGCGAAATACTTAGCGGTATTTCTTCTCCCGTTACGTTCTGAGTTCAAATTCCCTCGAGGTCGACTTTGCCTTTCATCCTTAAGGGGTCGATTGAAGAAGTACCATTTACGCACTCTGGTCGATATAATCGACTTAATCCGTTTGTCTGTCCTTGTCTGTCCCCTCTATGTTTAGCCCCTTGTGGGTAGTAAAGAAACAGGATACAGTAGACATGGAAAGTGGGGATTTAACACAGGGACAACGAGTACACAGTTAAAAGAATAACAATGATATCTAACAAAAGAATATAACAATGAAAGTTCGTAATAGGTGGAGTTGACTCAGGTACCCCCACCCCAATCCTGAACCACTCGACGCTTCGAGGGCATCTGGGAAGAGCACTCTCCTGCCTCTCAAATTCACTAGCCCACAGGCGCGTTATTAGAGTAGGTCCACTCACACGTACCATTTTCGCTATTCATCCACCTTTTGGCAAATGTACTGGGAGGCAGCACTTCACTCTGCACCCTCATCTTCCTTTCCAAAGGAAATTTGAAAAAGTTGACGAGTGATTGGCCGTAGAGAAAAGTCTCTGCCTTTAGTCCTTTTAACCTGGTCCACAATACAGCCACTTTCGCTACTGCTATTAGACAGAAGTAAATTGCCTGACCTTCCGGACTGATGGAAAGCGGCTGATCGATCTTCACTACGGACTCGGCCGATAGCTAGAACCACCCTACACGTGATAACAGCTGTTCAACATAACTCCACATGTCTGTAATGCAAGGACACTGGACGAGTGCGTGCAGAACGCTTTCATCGCTCTGCGCACATCTCGGGTAGGTCGGTTAGACAGCACTTCCGTGCTTGTAGAGTTTATCTCGAACCGGCAGTGCCCCCCGATAGCACTGCAAAGCAAGGGACTTCTAGAAGTTATCCATCGTCCCCGTCTTGAAAGTCCTCCTGAACAGACTGGTTAGTTCAATTTTGTCAACGCCTGGCGTCTCTCCAAGTGCTTTATTGCACTTTCCCTCCACTAACCCTCCATAGAACTCAAGAGTGGATTTTCCACTGATCGCATTGCCCACCTGATAGAGAACAGTGAGTGCCTAGCAACATTCCAGGTGCCAATCACCCTTCCTCGGTCTCTTCTTGACCCAGGACTGCAGCTTAGTCATTGAGATGAGCCGTAGAAAAGCCTGTTTGACAAACGATGACCACACATGTTCACCGTTTAGGCAGAATGTTTGGAGATGCCGCAGCCCCAGTGCATGTCTGCCACAGCATGCCCAGTGTTCCGGAAATTGGAATGCGAAAGCACAAAAACGAAAATGGGAAAAGGGAAAAGCAAAGACAGCATTTAAAGGTCTCCTCGTTGGATCTTGAATTATAAGGCTAAAAAGATATCAAAATATATTTAAACTTGACAACGACTGAAAATTCCTGACCTAGAGACCAATAGAGAATTAAGCATCTTAGATCTGAACAGGATATGCATTCTTTCAGTTAAACAAAGCTTATATTTATTCGATCCATTAACATAAGTTATGGATTCTCAATTACATCCCATCCAGTCACATGTCGTGTTTCGTTTTCTTCCAAACTTAGCCAGTTTCGTAGCTTTACTTTTGTCCTATGTCCGAAGGGGATTATGTGATTGGCATAACGACTTTGAAATTCACCTTTAAATAAGCAAAAGAATAAAAGAATAAAAGATTATGTGTGTGTGTGTGTATGCATACAAAAATACACACACATACACACGGATATGTACATAAGCGCGCACACACACACATATAGGCGTATGGATTATTGTTTCGGTAAGTTGTGTCCACGAGAAAGACACTTCCAATGCTCTCATCTGAAAAGTACCAGCATTAACCAGGGGTTAACATTGCGACAGACTGGTATCCTGTTCAGTCGGGTGTGTTATATCCTTGTGTGTTGAAATACGTTAGATACCGAGATATACTGGTGGCCTAATGAGCCTGTAGATCAGGCAGAGAATTTAGCATAATTCTAATCCCAAATCTAAACCTTTTCAATCTTTAGCAACACACATATACAACCTCAATTCAAAAGAATGTCCAATACGCTCCATCGTGGTCCGTAGTATATGAAGCTCCACTCTACAACACAAATATAGGGAAATGTATATTATGTATAAAAGGGTCATAAACTATTCTTCGCCTCCATAACTCCTCGCTGTTAAATTCTCTGACGTTATTTATTCATGGAAGCATAAATACTGACCGACATTCATGCACTTCACTAATTCTAAGAAATCCTATGGCAAGCCCCGAGGCCCATCAAAGCTGTAATGTAAAACAAGAGTCAACCTGACAATCGACAAGTGAACGCATTCCAAATAGCTTATATGTGTGTGTGTGTCTATGTATGCATATATGTATATATATATTATATATATATATATTATATATATATATATATATATATATAATATATATATATGAGCATGTGCAATGAATCTGAAATATCCAAACTTGCATTTACAAATACATAATATATACATACAAGCTCTTACATACATACATGCAAACACACACACACATATACGCAGATATATAAACATATAAACTCCTACATTAATACGCAGTATTAAAAACATAAAGTAGTCAGCATATATATAGATACCCACAGAAATATAAATATATATATAACACAAATTTATTCCAAGTATTATGATCAATCGCTTTTTCTTCCTCCTCTCAGACTCCTAAAAAAACATCTTCTAACTTTGAGATTTTGATTATGTGATTGTTTACTTTTAGAATAACTTTGCATGGTGGTTATGAAAGGGCTGATCTGTTCAGTTTCAACAGAAAACAGGAAGAATATTTGGGCCCGACGTGGCCAGTGCCAATGCTAATGGGTTAACTGAAAATTACTGAAGTAAAAATAAAAGCATAAAAAAACGTATGTGGCCTAATCATAAATGCCGTTGAAGAGGCTGGACGATGGCCAATAGATGGGTGATATAATATAATTAAAACCGTAACTTACCAAAGAAGTGGTTACGCCTCTCTTCGTAAGAGTTAGTGAATGTTTATATATATATGTACGCATATATATATAGAGATGTTGCGTCATATGTTTATTTACCACACATTTTTTCATTGAAGTACGGAACACAACGCACACAATTATGCATATATATATATATAATATATATATATATATATATATATATATATATATGTGTGTGTGTGTGTGTGTGTGTATATATATATTTATATATATATATATATATACATATATGTGGGTGTGTGTGTGTGTTTGTGTGAAGCTATTAGCTACGTAACCATGTTCTAAGCATTTGGTGGGATTGATACATATTAATTCCCTTCACTTATCGGTATACACTCCTTCTTCTCCGGCATCAGCATTCAGCAGAAATGGAGAAATGAAAATTATGTCACTGTCTGCTGGTGCTTGTGTGTATGTGTATGTGTATGTGCGCGCGTGTGTGTATGTATGTGTGTGTGTATATCCGTAACTGTATGAGATGACTGTGCATCCGCGTAACTGAATTAACTTGAATAATCTAAGTACTATTTTTACAAATTGTGATATCTGTGTGTGTGTGTATATAATATAATATATATATATATATATATATAATATATATATATATACACGCACACACAGTTATCAGAATTATATATATATGTATGTATTCATGTATATGTAATATATATATTATACATTCATGCACATTTGTGTGTGTGTGTGTGTGTGTGTGTGCCGAATCACTGAAATCTGAAATATAATTACAAGAAATTACCAAAAGCTTTCAACCATGATAAAAAAATGAATGCCTTGCTGATGCCTTCCATGAAATGGCACAAAAGACGCAATCTACATAGAAACACTTTATTCCCTTCTTACATACCAACAACAAAATGAGAATCAAAGCAGAACTCCAGAAACGGATATCCACAACCTAAATTCAACCACACAAAACGTACTGAAAGAATTGAATGAACTCAGCTTGGAAAAAGGAGACATACAAAAAGAGAAATCAAATGAAAAACATCCGGATTAAGATATTAAATAAAAGAAAACAAGCATATTGCAGAGCTGTAAACAATGAAAACCTAGCCAACACCTATGAACAGTGGAGGGGCAGAGAAGAAGTAATACTCTCAAGAAACTTTCGTATCAAAGAAATAACGTCAGAAGCAAAGGAAGAAGCAAAAAATATTTGAGAAAAATCGTTTAAAAGCGACATTAACCGGAAATGATCAAAATATTGTTATACAAACAGACGATAGATTTTTCATGTTTTAGAATCATCTCACTTTTGCTCGATAACTATTGATCATCGATATCTTCCCAAATACAACGTCTAAAGTCAACATTAAAATGAAGTACATTTCTGAATTCTTTGTTAGACCCTCCAGTGTTCACATTGTCATCCACCATTCTCTTTGTGAGGAATCTCTGAAGCTTAAGCTGGATGTGCTAGAAACAGCAGCCAAATATTTCCTGTGAGCAGACGATAGATTCATTTAACGTTAGTGTCACTTCAGAAAATCACGTTATCAATAACGATAATAATTTACATGGTATATATAATGATTGACATGGAAGCAAGCGATACAAATTCATTTAACAATAGTTCATTTCAGAAAATTATGTTTGTAAAATAAAGTATATGATAGAGAAATTATAACAATTCTGAAGAGGAATTAAAGGTTTTAGCAGCTTTAAAGTTATGGGGAAAGAATTTTCGTTATCAAAGTAGCAATATTGTATACGAATGAAGAATGACAGGCGATGATTTTGTGGTGTGAAGGGTCTTCAAGTGTATTTATCCTGATGTGTGTGTGTGTGTGTGTGTGTGTATGTGTGTGTGTGTGTGTGTGTGTGTGTGATGCACTGAGATATATAAATCTGCCCAAGTATTGCTTTGATATAAAGCGGAAGTGAACACCACAATAACGATTATAATAATTGACACATAATTATATTCAAAACTTCAACTGCTCATCTGTACCGAAAACTTCAATAGCTTGATGCCCTATTTTCATAGGAGGGAGGGGAAGAGGGAGAGGAAGACATGCAGTGGCCTCCTAAACTGTTTAATGTATTTGTATCTCAGATAGTCTCCAGTATACTGGATGCCTTCTGCAAAAAGTGAAAGATAAAAATAAATTGAAAATATAAAGCTAATATTCTGCCGGTATCTGTGTGTATGTGTGTGTGTGTGTATGTGTGTGTGTGTGTGTGTGTGTGTGTGTGTGTGTGTGTGTGTGTGTGTTTGTGTGTGATGCACTGAGATACATAACCATGACTAAGTGTTTCTTTAATATAAAACTGAAGTGAATATTAATGATAATATTAAATGATAATATTAAATGACATAATTTTACTGTGAAGGAGGTTTAGTCTTCAATGTTTTCAGTCTCGTCCACCCCACGACTTCTTTAGCCACCGGTCAGAAGAAACTGCTTTTCCTTCCCGGCCAAAAGAAGGTGGCGGGGCGATCTTTACAATGAACTCGGCTCGTAAACTGGACGAACGAGTGCATGCAGGACTATTTCATCGCCCTGCGCACATCCCCGACATATCCGTCCGACAACACTTTCGTATCTGTAGAGCTTGTCTTGAACCGGCTGAGCTCCCCGGTAGCCATGCCAGGCCAGAGATTTCTGTAAGTTAAAGACCAGTTAGTTGATTCCCTCCACTTACGTCCATAATTTACCCCGATTTCGTCTTTGTTCTATCCACTCTACTAGTCCCCTATATATGGGGACTGGCAGAAAGCTGTGAGAGCTTGCCGACACTTCAGGAACCAAGCACCCTTTCTTGGCCAGCGCTTGACTCAGTACTGTAGCTTCATAAATGAGACGAGCTGCGGAAAGTCCCGTTTCACAAACAGTCAATCTCTATGCTCACGGTTAAAGAAATGCAGGAGATGTCGCAGTCTCAGCGCATGTCTGCGAATCATTAGCAACGGCATGTCCAGTACTCCACTGAGAGGTTGTTGACAGCAGATGGACCGTCTGATGAGCGGAACACGTTCCTTCTTTAGAAAGCGGAACAACAAACGCTCTAACTTTATCGGGCATGGGACTACATTCAGGCAGTCATAGATGACGGAAGCGATGTACTCATTCGTCACCTCGACTCGACCCTTCACGAACAGCTTCCTCTCTGCCAATTTCTGGGTGTGATCGACTATCCCGTTCGTCACCTCCCACCCGTTGTTGTCCACTTCGAGGTCTAGAGCATACGAGACCCCAAGCAGTTTAACCTGTCTTTCCGTCTAGCGCCCTACAGACTGTCGATTGGTATGGGTCTGCCTCTCCATCTGCCGAGTTGCAGGCCTACCGACTTCTCTTGGATAAGCTTTGCTCCTATCACCGCTTCGTGGACAGTATTATGATGACGTAGTCCATGTTAGCTGATACGAACATTCCACATCCTAAGACATATATATATATATATATAAGAAAAAAGGAAATGAAGAAAATGCTGACAAAATAATTTAAGTAAGGGAGAGTGTATTTGATTAGGTGAAATTTCTTTTTACCGGTTGCGCATTTGTTATGCTTATCAAAAATCTATCAGAAAGGAACTCTATCTCTCTTAAAAAATATCTTTTGATAAGTATAACAAATGCGCAACCGGTAAAAATAACTCTCACCTAATTAAATACACTCTCCCTTACTTAAATTATTTTGTCAGCATTTTCTTCATTTCCTTTTTTTATATATCACAATTCGTGTTCCACATCTCCTTTTTTAAATATATATATATATATATATTTATATATACATATATATACACACACACACACACACACACACACAAACACACACTCACACACACATACACACACACACGCACACACACGCACACACACTCAGAATCGCATATCCGGAAGAAAACCAAAACTTTCAGATAGAGACCGTCGGACTCTTACGCGAATTTTTAGAAAGGATCACAAAAGTACAGCTCCCAAAATTGCCACAGAAATTTATGACCACATCAAGCACCCGATTTCCACAAAACCTGTTTGGTGGCAGCTGCACAAAGCCGGATTTCACAGGAGGGCCGCAATCAGAAAACCGCTACTTTCAAAATCAAAAGCTGCAAAGCCTTTAGAGTGGAGTAAAAACCTACAGAATTGGTCCCTAGAGCAGTGGAAGAATGTTATTTTCTCAGACGAGTCATCCTTTACTTTATTTCCGACCAGCGGCCGAGTATGCGTGTGGAGACAGCCAAGAGAATCATTTGACCCATACTGCCTTCTTCCAACTGTTAAACATAGAGGACTATCTGTGATGATCTGGTGAGGTATATCTTGGAAATCTGCCGGCCCAATGGTTTCCCTTCATGGTAGAATTAATAGTCAAAGCTATTTAAGCATTTTATCGCATCAAATTCAACCTATGTTTACGGAAATGTTTCTGGGGAGAAACGCAATCTTTCAGGATGATAATGCACCAATTCCCACAGGCAAAGTTGATACCGAATGGGCTGAGGAACATTCTAGTGAAGCTGAAAATCTTACCTGGCCATCACAGTCCTCAGATCGCAATATTATTGAACATTTATGGTGCATTTTAGAAAAACAAGTAAGGAATCGATATCCTCCACCATCATCATAAGAAGCGGAGACTGTTTTAGCTGAAGAATGGACAACATTTTTAGAGCTATATCTAAGGTTATGATGGTGTGGAGCTGAATGGGAGAAAGATGGAAAGCGCTGGCCGCAAAATAACCTGCAGCCCAGAATTCGTGAGAACTGCTGCCTAGATGGTAACTCCCTGGCAAAGTTAATTGCATTCAGTGCCAAGGTTGTATGATACTGTGGAGATAAACCTAAAATATATATTGGGCAACGGAACTATCATTGAAACACCGATTTTATAAGCATAGACATTCATTGATCTGCACTTATAGAAAACGTACAGGAACAGGGGCTTCAAATAGTAGATGCAGTATGACCTTCGAGCGAAAAATTAAGAATTTTGTCTCAGCTTGTTATAGTTGGAACAAAGGAACGGAACAGTTAGCGTCTTGTATGCATGTAGCTAAGCATCCTTTGTGTAAATACCAGCAGTCTTCAATTTCATTCTGATTCAGAAAAAAATGTTGGCTTCAAAATATTTCCTTAATATAGGTGCATGCGTGGATAATGGACCTAAAACGAATGAAAAACCAATACATATATACACGCGTACACACACACACACATATATATATATATATATATGTGTATGTGTGAGTGTGTATGTGTGTATGCACTGCTGCAGGTGCCTACACACATATACACACATGCACACACGTATACACGCATCAAAATATCTTCCTTTATATTAACTGCAATACAATGTTCTTATTGACTATTAATTTGTGATAAATCTGGTGGTGGTGTTATATTAGGCAATAAATAACCCTTACCAATGAAATCATTCTCGTTACATAAGCTTCCGACGCAACAACCAACACAGGAAATTCCACTGGCCCATTTAATGCATGTAAAGATATTGTCTCTCATAGCTTGAACACGTTTCCTGTATGTGCTGCAGGACTTTTCAGTCTTCAGTGTAACACCGTTCGTTGATAATGCGAACCGGCATACTGGCTGTAATATTAGATATGAAAATTATATACTACAAACACAATATATATTAGTACGACTACTGCTAACTACTGCAACATCAACAGCAATAAGAACACTGGGGATGTTTACTATGTGAGAAAGTTTAATCACTGCTTCAAAATTTATCCAAAAGCAACAAATAAAACTGAAAACAACTTGTCGAATTGTTGAAAGTTAACAGCAGCAGAAAACCTCTGTAAAATTTATTGCCATTTACTACTTAAAAGTAATCTTTTAAATGCTTAGTGTCCAAAGCTCTCTGATCCCATATAGGTACGGCCATCAGATCACGGTCTATATCAAAACCGCATCACTTTGTCACCCACCACCAAACTTAAAATAGGTCAAAGAATCTGGGTAAAAATATATCAATTCGTCAAAATTTCTTCTTAATTGGGCAATGCACACGAGGAGTTTTTTTATAAAAAAAATTTACGAAAAATCACGCTTGCAAAACTCACCAAGAAGAGAAATTAAAACACCCTACCCAATGATGATAATTAAAAAAAATTATCAAACTGAACTCCTCAGTCCTAGCAAGAAACAGAAAATACATAAAATGGACACAAGAGAAATTTGTTTTTATTTTGCATCTATATTTTATGACCACGAAATGAAAATAGGATATACTAGAATAAAATGTGAAGAGAAAATAGCCAAGAGCGAACTGTATCATCGGATCCCAACAAACCAGCTAACTTAATAAGATAAATTCTGAAAACGAAAAATATCAGAAATTGAGAAGAATATTTAAAGGGAAGAATGCATCACAACAAAACTACAATTAATGATTTCAACTACCTAAAAACAATAAATGCAATAGAAATGTACACCGCGAAGTTAAAAATAAGATATGTGTAGCCTTAATTTGAACCTGAAACACGTTTCTTTTAAACGAGGAAAAGTTCAGCAAGAAAATAACCAAATCTCTCAAACACACGCACCCGCACACATACATACATACATACACACACACATACGTCCATTTCATATATTTTCTTTCAATTTATTTATAAAAATAAAATTGTTATGGATACAATTGCTTACAAAAATAGGGATTGACTTATAATTTTTTCTATGTTCATAATTAAATCGATGATTTAATGATTAAACAGAGGTCCAATAGAATAGCTCTCAGAAACATTACGTACAAATTCGTTCTTCATAACACCTGAACCTGTTTTCTGACAATGAGGGGGATGTCAGGAAATGATCCTACAGCCGGAGGCTCCAATTGAAACAGGGGACCCAAAATGATAAGGTTGAGAAAGATTATAGTAGATTATGCCTAACAGGAAAACGATCACAGCCACATCATCCAAACAGACCGGGTGAAACCAGGCTTAGCTGCTAGTATGTATGTATATATATATATAATATATATATATTATATATATATATATATATATATATATATATATATTATATATATATATATCATAATGATAATGTTAATGAATACATAGGGATTAATGTATAATTCCTAATAAACTCTAAGTTCTTCATATTACGTTTGAAATTTTGGAGTAACAGAATCCTTCGGTAAGTTGTGTTTTTATTTTAAATAATGTTGGTAAATAATTTTAGATTATTTATTGGTAAAATACGTATTATTATATAGTTGTTTGATATTTTATTTACTTTAGATACATACCATTATTATTATTATTGCTATTATTATTTTTATTTTTATTTTTATTTTTATTTTTATTTTTATTTTTATTTTTATTTTTATTTTTATTTTTATTTTTATTTTTATTTTTATTTTTATTTTTATTTTTATTTTTATTTTTATTTTTATAGCCTGCTTTTACTTCACTGCCGAGCGCAGCTCTGTGTACCTTGGGTATGTGCCGTGATTTGTTGTGATGCTCTGATGGTTATTATATGGAAAGTGTTCTGTGTATGATGTGTGCAGTGCCTAGTAGTGCAATTCTCTGTATGTTATATGTGTTTGTAAGTCCTGGTGTTTTTGTTATGTATTTGTCTGTATATTTTTTTATCATGCCTAATGCACCTACTATGATAGGAATACGTTAGCTAGTTTCTTAGGGTTCATTAGTCTAGTTTATTAGTCTATATTTATGTTATTTTCCTTCCATATTTTATATGCATGTGTTGTTGTGTTTTCATTCTTTGGGTAGAGCACTGCTGTAAAGTAAGCGTGTAGAATAGAAATGTATTCCTCACGTGTCCATTTATGTCTTTTGGGTTTTATTTGCGGGACATGAGGAACAACGTCCGGCCCATTATTTTGACGGTCGTCATTTTTGTAGGGTACCGGTCCGTTCATTTCTGTTGTCACATTGTTTTGCACGTGTAGTTTTTCGAACATTTTATGATATAAGTTTAAAGTACGTACTTCCCGATTGTTATTCTTGGGTTGAATAATATCGGTGTTATTCAATTTCTTTGTAGTATTTTTTTACATGGTGTTTGGGGTCGGAGATGATCTGGTGTTGATGGATCGTAATGTATCACGCATGTTTACATGTGTTGTGCTAGAGGTGGAGATGATATCGAGTTTAAATACATCATTTCGTTTCGAAAATAGTATTAAATTTCAATGAGTATTACTTACTCGGATATAGTCCAATCCTTTTTCAGTTAATTTTTGGCTCCATACGATGTCTTTGTTTTCGATCTTTGTGGATAGATTTCGGAGCACTGTTTTATCGTTCTCACATCTAAAACGTTCCCGATTATTATTATTATTAATGTTATTATTATTATTATTATTATTATTATTATTATTATTATTATTATTATTATTATTATACTACTATTATTATTGTAGAGCTTTGTAATTTTATTTTAAGTAATGTTGTTAATACTTTTAGATTATTTATTATTGAAACACGTACTATTATATAGTTGTTTGAGATTTAATTTTAAGTTTAGATACGTATGTAATTTTAAGTTCAGATACGTGTGTGAGATATGTTATTATTATTATTATTATTATTATTATTATTATTATTATTATTATTATTATCATTATTGAGTTTATTGTAGACCTGAAGAGTGACTTTTTAGATTAAATAGAATTTAGTCCAAATATAGCCACGAAACGCGAGTAGTCTTTTAATCTTTTTTACCATTTATTGATTTGTAATTTATTGATTTTTGAATAGGGACTTTGGGATATGTTTGTTTTTCTAGATGTTTTAAGTGAATTTTTTCATGGTTGAATTTGTTTTTTTCTCTAAATTATATTTGTATATATATATATATATATATATATATATATATATGTATGTATGTATGTATTATATATGTATATATGCATATGATATTTTTATAAGTGTGTGTGTTTGGATCTGTGTTTGTCCTACCACCATCATTGATTGACAACCGTGTTGGTGTGTTTGCGTCCTCGTAGCTTAACTGATTAGCAGAAGAGACAGATAAGATAAGCACCATGGGTCCATTTCAGCAACTAAAGGGCGATGCTTTAGCATGGCCACCGTCAAATGACTAAAACAAGCAAAAGAATGAAAGAATACCAGAGGAACTTTCCATACCATCAAACCAAGAAGGTTCTTTGAATATGTACGATGTATTTTAAGGCTAAATAATAATTATGTTTACGTTTGTGGTAACGGAGATATTTTCGTTTAGTTATATAGTTGTCGGTTTTACACTTTTTCTATATTCTGTAACTGTCAGAATATAGACACATTTCTCATGACACCAACACACAATTTACATATGCTTACATTTTTTCGGTTTTCTGTGAATTTTTCATGGGTCCATTTAGTGACTGAAGTAGTTCGACGATCGAATAAGACGGAAACAGAATAATGCTTTAGTTAAGGCGTTGTATAAAGACTTCTAAAACCACAGGCCACGCAATAGACAGACTTAGTAGTAGAATTGACTGAGCTGTGACGATACAAACTATATTTCATTTAACAAACACCAAGCAGAGTAGAAAAAAAGAAAGTAGTTGTGTTCCGGTTGACAAGAGACGACCAACAAAGTCCGGAAGACAGAAGAAGCTAAAAAGCATACACAAACACACACATATATATATATATATATACATAGATATAGATACTATAAGATATACATATAATAGATATATAGATATATATATACATACATATATATACACATATACATACATATACACTACAAAACAACATACACACATAATATATATATATATATATATATATATATATATATATATGATATATATATATATATATCTAATAATACTTATATACAGACAAGTAGACTATTGGCTGGGAGAGCTGGTCCACTTGAAAAAACACTTCCAATGCAACTCATCTGAGAAGAAATGCCAGCAAAACAGGGGGGTAAACTTGCAACAGACTGGCATCTCTTTAGTGGGATGTCTTCTATCCCGGGTGTTTGAATATGCTGGATACGAGAGAGACTGCGGCCTAAGGGCCTGATCTGAATAGCATGTAGAGCATATAACTAAGAAACTACTTCAATGAAGACATTGAGGCGTGCGCAGTCTCGTGTTAGTGTAACATTGATGGAGTGAAAGTAGACATGAACGTGTAGAAGACAAATCTACGTCCGGTGTGCTTTGATTGGAATGTAGCTGTTTGTGAAATGTGATTACTTGAACAATGAAATGTTAGTTGAATGACCTGATAATACTAATTAGATAAATGATCGTAAATCTAATCAACATGATACATTTTTGCAGTTTTAACATTTTAGTGGAATGTTTTTTAAAATAACAAACGGAATCAACGCCCCTTCTGCGGTGGTATTTGATCTTAGTCTGCGGTATTACAGTATTTCATCTAGAAAACGAACGGTAGCAACAGATCAGATTTAATCCTTTAATTAACAATTTTAAAGCTTACATTGATTACATTAAATTTGCAAGAAGATATAATATCAATATAATTTCAAATCATGCATTATTTTCTGTTTCAAGCCATAGTGAGGCCTGAAAACTTGTGGAAATTACATTATGGTGGATTATAAGTCTCATGCATGCATAGTGTTGTATTGAAAGGTACAATTATAGTGTCGTTACAAGGTAAAAATATTTCATATTATATATGGAGAAAATATTATTTTATATTATATAAGCAGAAAATTAATTTTATATCATTTATGAAGAAAATATTATTTCATATTATATATGGAGAAAATTTTATTTTGTATTATATATGCAGAAAATATCATTTTATATCATAAAATATCATCAAAGACGATTCTTGGAGGCTCTTTTTCGATTTTCACTTAGAAGTTTGTTTCTGCTGCTCTATCCTCTGTTCCATTACCAGTACTTGAACCTGGAAACATAATGAAAAAACATAAAATATAAAATTTTAAGCACATTAATTACCGTATAATATTAATTTGTATATATATGTTTATTTCTTACTATTTGAACTGTTAGAGCTGTTTTCTCTATGTATCCAGTACAACCCTTAAACAATAGATCAGCGTATTTCAGTTTGTTACTTATTCACGAATATACCATGAATGACGATGCCTTTCACGTTACTTCAGCCAATTGACAAGCGCTGATGGAAGAACTGTTCTGCTTTTAGACAAACACACTGTCAACACAAAGGTCACATCCTGTTTACATGTAGGAACACTTTCTTAAAATCTATCTGTACATCTTGAAAATGGCCAGCGTGTATATTTCATAGAAGACAATGCTCGAAACGTAGATCTGAATCCATGAGAAATTACTTTGATAGCTTTCTTCAAATTATGCCAATGTGATCTGTTTGCCCGAACACTGTTGTACGTAGAGATCCCCGTGAACTCTACCTAGCAACACATATATATATGCACACATATATTTACATTTTTTTTTAAATAATAAATTAAATGACCATCCCGAAACATGTGTGTGTATATGTATCTATATTTTTACATTTTCTCAAGCAATATATAATTTGTTACGATGTTTGACTAGTAAAAATTCTACTGTCTGTTTCGCGGCCTCTATTGTTGCATTTCGTCAATATTGACCAATACTTAGACATACTGACCGGATGCGCATAAACCTCATTTATGCCGGAAATAGATAGACTTTATAATGGTTTGTCAGTGGTAAAATGAAATGAATGGAAACAAAGTGAAAAAAATTATATCATTGTTCAGCAATGGGATATGCTTTGTTCCTCTTGTATATCTCTTAGAGATGAGTTAAAGCGTATAAGCTGTGTGTGTATCTATCGTTCCTTATTCAAAAATTAACATGATCACTTCGAACAAAATGAAATTCCGCTGAGGAAAATTATTTGCAGCACTAAATATTTTTCCTGTTTAAATTAAAGCAAGTACTGGAATTGTGTGAATTATTCTGCCCACTAGAGTCTGCATCTTCTACTTCTATACAAAATAAGAAGAAAACATGTTTGCCCTCGGTTAATTAGTATAATTAAAAAGAAAATGAGCAAACACAAACAGTTCCGTAGGGACAAGAAACGGAAAAGCGCAAAATAAAATGCTGATTTATTGAAATTATCCAAGCTTTGAGAAAATGTAAATAAATAGTTGTATGTATGAGAAGGAGGGGAGAGCCTGTGTGCTTGCGTGCGCGAGTGCGTGTCCTAAGGTATCAGCCATTGTAGGTGATGATGACGACGATGATGAAGAGGATGGTAATGGTGATTGATGAAGCTAATTATGACGGTAATGGTGATAGAAATAAGAAGAAACAAGATACTTACTTTCATCAAGGAATTTCGTGTGACTTTTCTGGACTCCTAAGTTAAGGAATGCCTGGGATTTGTTCAAAACTTGGGAGATTTTGCGCCGCAGTTCACTTTGAACACTTAAAGAAATTAATTGTTTTATTTCAATTATTTTTACATTCAAATATAGCATAGGATTCGGTCATCATAGTTAAAATAACAGCATTCAGCATGGTTGAAAACAGAATTAGCGAAGAAGGCTAGAACTACAAGCGGGTGACTAAAAGTTGGCCTTAAGAACATATTCGTCCAGTACCGTGAGTTGCCCTCTTTAGCATGTAAGAAATCCACATGGTGGTCTGCTCTCCGTGTATAATATTTTATAAACAATTCATATATATATATATGTAATTTCCTGGTTGGTTTTAAATTGCTGATAACAACCTTAATTTATATATACACACTCATATATATATATATGTGTGTGTGTATATATATATATATATGTGTGTGTGTGTATATATATATATATATATATATGTACATATATATATACGTTCTTATATGTAAGTATATCGTATGTTGTGTATATATATATATATATATATATATATATATATTGTTTGTATTTATTTACTTTTTTCCGAGTATATTCCACTGATGAAGACACACCATTTCTTATGCAGAGTCAGAAATCCGGAATCTAGAATTATACAGTAATTTTTTGCTAGTTTATTTTGTCTCTTCGTCTTCTCTCAAGTTAAGTTTTGACTGCTATTTCCGGCGTGGTGGTATCTCTTGGATACACTATATTATAATTTCAAATAAGGTTTTTGAAAGGTTTTTATTCCCATACTGGCCACCTGATAAAATAGGTATTTAAATATCGATCTTATCCTTATATATATATATATATATAATATATATATATATATATATGTGTGTGTGTGTGTGTATGTATGTGTGTATGTGTGTATGTGTGTGTGTATGCATGTATATATATATATGTATATATGTATAGATGTATATAAAGGTATGTATATATACATACACAGTTCTCTCTGTATATTTATATGGGTTTGTTTGTCGTTTGTATAATAAAACTTTGAGAAAACACTTAAACATTTCATTGAATTATGAATTAGTATATTGTGGGTCACAAGTACAACACTGTTGATTATTGTGATATATAATACATACGATAAAATCGAACGTTTTGAACAAAACCAAATAAATTTGAATAAATGTGTTAGAAGCTTTTGCTTACCCAGGATATTCAACTCTGAATTTTCCAGTCACGGTCAAAAACTCATGCTCCATCTGCAAAAGCCGGATGTATATATATATATATATAAGTTCAGCAAAAATTTAGATTCAAATCAATATGGTACTTAATTTAGATGCACCAGAATTCTGTATGGTATTATCCATAAAAAGCCGTGGGGTGATTATAATCAAAATAAGCAGCAAGAATGACTCCGGTAATTTGGTATGATCATTTCGTACTACATCATTTTATCAAATGTTACAACATTTAATAAAATGATGTAGTAAGAAACGATCGTACCAAATTACCGGAGTCATTCTTGCTGCTTATTTTTAGTATATATATATATAAATTAAATTCAAGGAACAAAGTTTGATTTAAAAGCGTTGAGATGTATTGAAAGATAGGGATAGGAAATAATTTCATTTTCAAATCAGGATAATGATAATATAGTGTGAACAGAATAAAATATCCATATTTTGCGGCTAAGCAGTGAGACTGAAGCTCACATCCCTGTGATTACGCGTCAAGTGCTTTACCATTAGGCTAAACTGCCCGAACGACAATTCTGCTGCAAATTTAGGATATATAAATCTAACTTTAGAAATTGCTTAATCACAGGGATGTGAGTTCGAGGCTCATGACAGGTCGCCGACAGTTTTTATCCTGTTCATGCTATATCATTAACATTATACTGCGTTTGAGAAAAAATTATTTTCTCATCTGTAATATATATATATATATATATATATATATATATATATATAATATATATATATATATATATATATATATATATATATATATATCAAATCGAATAGTAAAATTTTTAAGAGTAGAACATTAAAAATAAAAATAACAAAAGACAAGAGGACGTGTGCATGTAATATATTAGATGGACGCTCGGTAAAGTGGAGGAAAAGAAAGGGTTTTTAACGTTCCGAGCATAGCTCTTTGTCAGAAAAGAAAACAGAAAAGTTGAGAGAAGGAAAATATTACCAAAATGAAGTGTGTGGTTACATATGTACATATGCGTGTGTGCGTGTCCGAGCACTTGTGTGTGTGTGTGTGTGTGTGTGTGTGTGTGTGTGTGTGTGTGTGTGTGTGTGTGTGTGTGTGTGTGTGTGTGAAGACAAGATTAATGAATAATTGAGTGGGATTTCATTTACTGTCACAATCGGAAATTATATCACGGAATATATAAATGATGTTCATTGTGTGGACTTCTTTTAAAGACAAAATAGTGGATCGAACAGTCTTTTTATTGACCAGCAAAAATTCGGTGAGTAAAAAAGATTTTTTATGTAATAATTTACTATCAGTAAATGGAGTTGATTGTCTGAATTTCATGAAACCCAAATACAATTAATTCGCATTCCTTTACTACGGTCTACTGCATGTTCATGTCTCAGTATATTTACATGTCTGTATAAAAGTCTATATATACTTACATGCATACAAATTATGAACATATGGATTGCATTTGATTGTCAATGTTCAGTCCACAGCAGAACGAAGGTCTCAGCATACTCTCTATACCAACCCTGTCTGATGTGGAGGCCGTGTTTTGACCTCGAGAGTATACTAGTTCGATGAACCTAACAGATCACACTAGCTCAACGAAGCTTGGCAGTGGAGTAAATACTCATACAGAGGCGTAGTAAAAACGATTAAAGGATGAAAGGCAAAGTCGGCTGTGGTAGAATTTGAATTCAAAATATAAAATTACCGCTTATCATTTTGCCCGGCGTACAAACGATTTTTCCAGCTCGCCGCAGAATATGTAGGGAATCAAATGATAAATGAATACGCATATAATACTTAATTGTACATTTGAATTTAATATGTATTTACATATATGTATGTATTTATGTGTTTAAGCTGATCAGGCTAAACTTTAAAATACCTGTTGTCATTTAACAAAATCGATATCACTATCCACTAAACGTATTGAGGTCACTATTTAAATTGACGTTTTGCTTTTCTCCTCTAAAATATGTATGTATGTGTATGCATGTGTGCGCGTGGTCAGTGCGTGTGTATGTGTGAGTGTGCGGAGAAAGAGAGAGGGCAGATATCTACTCACGGCTCTTGATACGTTCCCAGCAGGGATTTTACGTTCGTTGAACATTTTTAAAATCAAACGAAATGCGAAGGATTTGGTCCAGCCTATGGATTGATATAGAAAATAATCACTGCGTTTATAAATGAGACACACGTCATAGATGCACACAAAACCCACATACGTAGATAAAAATACACAATCATAATCACAACTACACTTAAAAATACTATATATATATATATATATATATATATATATATATATATATATATATAAATATATCTGACGGGATTCTTTCAGTTTCCGTTAACCAAATCCATTCAAAAGGATTTGTTTGGCCCGAGGCTATAGTAGAAAACACTTACCCAAAGTGCCACGCATTGGGACTGAACCCGTAACCATGTGGTAGCTTCTCCTCAGTCCACTTTAGTTTTGCAGCTTCATACCGAACTATTGCGACTGCGTGCAAGTTTATCGCCGAAATTATGTTTCTGACGTTCAGCTTTCAAACCCATATTTTGCTCACTCGCCAAAAGTGCTCTCTTTTACTCTTTTCCTTCGTGTCGTGGTGTTTGATTCCGTGTGTATGTGTGTGAGAGAGAGAGAGAGAGAGAGAGAGAGAGAGAGAGAAAGTGTGGGAGAGAGAACATTGTAAACGATGAATAAAATGAACATGAAATAACTAAATCGTGTAAATAAAAGGGCATAATCAAAGGAACAATACAGGTTTCAAATAGTGGTACGTGACCAGCAGATTCGGTGTAGGGGTGAAGTTGATTACATTGACCCAGAGCTCAACTTGCGCTTATTTTATCGACACAGAAATTATGAAAAGCAAAGTCAATCTCGGCGGAATTTGAACTCAGAACGTAAAGACGGACGAAATAATGCAAAGCATTTCTCCCGGACTACTAACGATTCTGCCAGCTTACCGCCTAATTTAAGGATTAATATTGTTAAACAGACAGAAAATCACTCACAAAAATTACTTCTCATCCTGCTACTTCTACTACTGTAAAAGTCATTCAAAAACATTTGCTCACTCACCAACATCAATGCCTTTGCTTTCGATATCCTTTAGTCCTTGAGTGGTCTGTTCTGCATTGCAACATTGAGACATGTCTGGTTCTTGCCAGATACCAGTAAACGGTGAACACTTTTGTGATGACAAGTTTTGACTTGATGCCATTTCTGGATGCCCCATCGTTCTGGAAGAACTGAAAAAATAAATGTTAAATATTGTCAGTCGAGTTTATTCATTCTTCGGAGAATTTCATCAGTCTCAGAGGAATATAGGAAACCTTCGATCTGGTCGTGATTTGAACTCATAATTTAGTGAAAGAAGGATAACTGGTGTCTTGCATTTAGGGAAGAAATCTATAATTTACTCCTGACCCCTATCCTCAAACGTAATGTCAAATATCTTCTAACTAGAGTTCAGATATAAAAACAATATTCCTGCATCTGCTTTTATTTACAATAATTTGTTGTTTTTATGATTATTCAATACAAGATTAGTTGGAACGGTGTAGGTGATGCAATATTAAGGAACCAGGTTGTTAGTTCAAGTTAAATGGGGGAATTAGTTGCTAATATTTCGCCACCATAGACATCGGTAGCAACAGCGGCAGCAATGGATTTATGTATATTTTCCTACATATGCACAGATTTGAGTGATTCCACCAGTTGGTCTTGTCTTAAAACTAATAAAGCTCAGCCTCTGGGAGGAACAATTTAGATGCTTAACCTGTGGAGTGACGTGGTAGAAATGAGAGAAGAGAGACCGTGTAACATAGTCTGTGATGAGTGAAATCCCAGGATGACCATCATGTACTAGCAAGATATATAGCTCTACAGTAATCATAAAATTGAATAAATAGTATTAGCCTGAAACCAACAGAATCACCGATAGATTCTATTGGCTGTATCTAGGTATGTGCTTTCTTTCCTACAATTATTTTGTGAAATTCTTAGAAGAATCTTTAAATCTTTGTATAATACTGATTTCAAATTTTGGAATAAGGCTAGATATTTTGGGATTACATAGATCGCCAGTGGTTAATTGGTATTTATTTTATCAATCCGGAAAGGATGAAGGACAAAGTCGACCCTGGTGGCATTTGATCTCAGAATGTAAAGTCGGAAAAATGCTGCTGAGCATTTTGTCCGGTGCCATAACGATTCTGCCAGCTCTCCACCATAAAGACTTGTCTAATATTGGTTTCAAATTTTGGCACAATGCCAGCAATTTCAGGGGAAGGGATGAGTCGTTTACACCAACCCCAGTGCTCAATTGGTTTTTATTTCAACGGCGAGTTGGCAGAAACGTTAGCACGCCAGGCGAAATGCTTAGTGGGATTTCGTCTGCGTTACGTTGTGAGTTCAAATTCCGCCGAGGTCGACTTTGCCTTTCATCCTTTCGGGGTCGATAAATTAAGTACCAGTTACGCACTGGGGTCGATGTAATCGACTTAATACCTATGTCTGTCCTTGTTTGTCCCCTCTGTGTTTAGCTCCTTGTGGGTAATAAAGAAATAGGTATTTATTTCAACGACCTGAGAAAAAATTAAACGCAAAGTCGACCTTAGCGGAATTTGAACTCAGAACATAAAAACCAATGAAATGAAAGCTTTGTATAATATTGGCGACAAAGCAAATCTAGGTAATTAGGACAAGGCTAAATTATATCAAATAATGTATAAAATGTAAAAATGGTGGGACAAGAGATTGCAACCGATGGACGTTTAATTCAATCGTGTTAATCTATAAAGCTGTTATCTGCTCTACCAAGTAACATTCTCTCACAATAGGATGGCGCTGAAAGCTTCAAACTTTGAGTAGACATAAATAATAGAAACGAACCAATGCCTTGTGGCTACATTTCCATGACATGGGATCTCTGCAGTAGTTCCTATTTTTGTCATTGGCCAAGAGAAAGTTCCATCGTTAGTTGATGTGCTTTCATCACAAAACACTGAAAAATAAGG
>NC_043025.1:3195920-3268420 GCF_006345805.1 Octopus sinensis
TTGAACTTTTTAAAAATCAAACGAAATACGAAGGATTTGGTCCGGCCTATGGATTGATATAGAAAATAATCGCTGCATTTATAAATGAGACACATGTCATAGATGCACATGAAACCCACATACGTGGATAAAAATATACTTTCATAATCACACATACACTCAAAAATACTATATATATATTATATTATATTATATCACACTAGAGACATGTCTTTGGTGTGGTAATTGTACGCGGCTGAAGAAGTCTTTTGATCTATCTGTTATATCAATTATGCATTGATATAAGAATAAGTTGTTCAATAAAGACCGAAACATATGTACCGCAATATCCTTTGCGTCCTGTTTTTCTTTCGATGCATATTTCCTATCACCTATACAGGTGCTTACATTTATCAAGTATTCACCCGGAATTTATATATATATATATATATATAGATATATATATATATATATATATTATATATATATGCAAATCAAGGAACGGCCATAATAGGCCATTCACCCACTAGAAATAACAGCCAAGGCTTCAACCGCAAAACAACATTAATTCCGTAAACCAGGAGAAAATTAAAAAAACATTTACCCTTGATTTTGCTGTTGAATTTATAAATGGTCTATGACTATTTAATTTTTTCCCACTAGGCCGCTGGTGGCAAAAAATTCTGCGAAATTTTTTGCCACCCTATATTGATTATATATATATATATATATATATTATTCTTATTCTACCTATTATATACGTTTTTACTATTTTTTTTTTGCAATTTACTTAATCACTGACATTTTATTGTTATTTTAATTTTTAGATTTCTATTATATGTAATTTTTTAGCTAGTGTAATTTAATTGTTCATTTTGAATTGATAAAAGGTGTTTTTTTTCTAATTTTTTATTTATATATTATATTGTGTGAAATTTGATTTAGTATTTCTAAATTGAATTTTTCCTCGTAAGTTTGGATTTTATTCCCTCAAATAATAATTATTATATATATATATATATACACTTATCAATCCCTTTCTTCTTGTCGCTCTCTTCATGTATCGGCTATCAATGTCTGCACGTGGATGATTGGGTCCATACATCATTAGGACCTTTCTTGACCTCCTGTCCATCTCCTTTAGCTTCTCCTCTGTCCACTTCAGTTTTCCAGCGTCATTCCGAACTACTGCGACTGCGTGCGAGTTTATCGACGAAATTATGTTTCTGGCGTTTAGCTTTCAAACCAATATTTTGCTCACTCGCCAAACGTGCTCTCTTTTGCTCTTTTCCTTCATGTCGTGCTGTTTGATTCCATCTGTGTGTGTGTGTGTTAGAGAGAGAGAGAGAGAGGGGGGAGGGAGAGAGGGAGAGAGAACATTGCAAACAATATATATATACACACATGTATATATATATATATATATATATATATACACGCATACACACATCAAAATATTTTCCCGTATATTAATTACTATAAAATGTTCTTATTAACTATCAATTTGTAATAAACTTTTTGTGTTATATTAGACAATAAATACACTTACCAATGAAATCATTCTTGTTACATAAGTGCCGACGCAACAACCAGTACAAGCCGTGCATTCGTCCGTTTATTGCATGTAAGGGTATTGTTTCTCATTGCTTCAACACATTTCTGTATGTGCTGCAGACCTTTCAGTCTTCAGTTTAGCACCGTTCATTGATATTGAGAATCGGCATACAGGCTGTAATAACAGATATGAAAATTATACACTACAACCAAAATATTTATTAGTACGATTACTGCTAACTACAGCAACAACAACAGAAACAACACTACTGGGGATGTTTACCATGCAATTAAGTTTAATCATTGCTTCCAAATATCCAAAAGCAATAAATGAAACCGTAAAAGAGTTGCTGAATTGTTGATCGTTAACAACATATGTAAAAATCCGTAAAATTTATTGCCATTTAGCAGTAAAAAATAATCCTTTAAATGCTTTCAGTGTCCAAAGCTCTCTGATCACAAGTAGATATGGCCATCGGATCATCGTCTATAGCAAAGCCGCATCGCACTGTCACCCGTCGCCAAACTTAAAATAGATCAAATTATCCTAATAAAGATGTATCAATTCGCTAAAATTTCTTCTTACTGGAGGAATGCGCAAGAGGAATTTTTCATAAAAAATTTACGAAAAATCATGCGTACAAAACTCATCAACAAGAGAAACTAATATGTCTTTACCCAAAGATGATAATGAAATAAAATTGTCAGATTGAACTCCTCAGTCGAAGCAAATGAAACAGTAAGTACATAAAATGAACACAAGAGAAACTTCGTTTTATTTTGCAAGTATATTTTATATGAAAATACGATATACTAGTATAAAATTTGGAGAGAAAACAAGCAAGGTCTTGTTAACTTAATGAGGGACATTCTGAAAACGGAAAAAATCAGAAATGGAGAAGAATATTTAAAGAAAAGAATCCATCACGAAAACGCAACTAATAATCGCAAACACCTAACAATAAATAAAAGCAATGAAAATGTAGATATTGAAGTTAGGAATAAGATTTGCATTGCCTTAGTTTGAAATTGATACTCGTTTCTTCCAATCTCGAAAATTTTTAGAAAGAAAATTGGATCTCCCAAACTGAGTGAGGATGTCACGAAGAAATAACCAATGATATTATCGGTAGGCTGGCGTCTTCAAAAGAGCCAATGGAGTCGGTGATTGCAAATGAATGAATCATTAAATAAACTAACTAAGCTTCAAGAAAACAGAAAGGTCTGAGATCAGAACAGACAATAAAACAGACACCAGAATGCAGCCATGCTCTTATTTCACGCTCTATTCTCCTATATTCTCGTAGATCGGTTAATGTGAAGCATTGATCTGTGACATTACCGGTGTCTTTTATTGTTTCTCTTGTGTTTCTTTCACAAATGTACAACTGTGTATTCAGAGATATGCCTGACAATTTTAATTTGTGTTTTAGCTGCGTTTTAAAGGTATAGGTTTTACCTTTCTGTGAAACAATGTGACCCCTACCTATTATGTTCTGGAGAGCTTATTGTACTACTTGATGTGAGAGAAGATTTAATCTGTTTCGAATATTTCATAACTTCGAATATCAAACAACCTCTTTTGCTATGGAAAACTGTCATTTGCTTCTTAACTTATTCAATCCGCTCCCTGTAATGTTTGTGAGCTAGTAGGGCCAGGATCGACTTCCAGTTACCCCTCTAAGGTTAGTGACCCGAGGTCATTCGACAAGGAATCTTGATCCCAAGTTGACTTCTGGCCACATACATTCATGCATCCTACTCTAAGGACAGCCATGTTTATCGGAGAAAGGTCGTTCTAAGTTCGTGCGTTCGTTTCTTGAATAGGGATTCCTGGACAGGGTAGAACGTTGTGTCCTTGAACAAGGCACTTCAATCCACTTTGTCCCAGTCTAATCAAGTGAAATGTGTCCCAACCTAGTGATGTTCATCTATTTCTCTCTTCAATCGTCACATCCTTGTTGTCCCATTGAGTCATGAATAAGAAGACCGATAGGGTGTGTATGTCTACGCAGGCACATAAAAAAACTAGTGAATGTATAGTACAGTCTGCATGGTCTTAATGGCTTTCGAGTGACGGTGGTGGATATATTTTAACGAAAAGGAAGAAAGTAATATTCCAGTTTACCTCTGCTCCTGGACAGCTTGTCACTTCTAAATCAGTACATTTCATTCCTGAACATGTTTGACACTGTAAATTCCGTTGAAATAACGAGTAATCTACAGAATACAAGTAAATATCTGTATTTATGAACCAAATAATGCAATGCACAGCAATAACAAGAAATATTTTCTTTCTGATGTAAAAAAAAAATGTGTACGTGTTAGTATTGAAATCAATACATGTTAGACATATAAAGCAAATTATTAACAAAGACTATAAACCTATTTTTATGTTCATTTGGAAATGTTTCAATAATGTCACAAATTCAACTGAGAGAAGCATGAAAGCCACTTGTTCTCCTTTTAGTATTCTGATGTAACAAATATGTGAAAATCGTTGAATAAATCAAATAAAGGGATGAAATTCTAAAGTTGCAAGCATTGTTGCAATGGGAACTCCTAATAAACCTGAGAATCTCATTTAAGTTATGTTGCAATGTCATATAGAATGTGAAGAAGGCCATAATATGTGAAGTGAGCAAAACAATATTTGTATAAACAATAAAAAATATGATCACTAATATGGTGCTTCTTCCAATATATATACGTTTATGTGTGTATGTATGTATGTATGTATGTATGTATGTATGTTTGTATGTATGTATGTATGTAAAGGTTGTAGTTGCCAATCCTGTAAAAGACATTATAGATATTTAGCTGGGCTAAAAAGTCACATTCGATCACAGCACCAGTAACAGTTAAGCTTCGTGCAATGGCCATACTCGGTAACGAGGGGGCAGCCATAATAATGCATGTACGTATTATGTATGTATATATGTCATTATTCACTGTTATTTCAAGATTTCTTGGCAATACTGAAAGAGAGAGTTTCTATCCTACATCTACGGCTCCTTCATTGGAATTTCAACAACATCAATGTTACCATCATTTCGGAACTTTCTACCAACATATCCATGCATAATCTTATGTTCATAGATACTCATCCGTTCATCTAATGATACGTTGCGGTAGAATCGTGAGACTTCTTTGAGCACGTAGTCTATGTTATCAGATAAGGAATGTTGCTCAAAGAGCTGCCTTCCAAGTCATATGAATTATGCAAACTTGGTCAAGGGATGCACTTCGACATTTGTGGTTATGTTACCGAAAGGATATGATACGACATTCAAAGGCATTTGGCATCGATGTTAAGCCCCTGCCGCCTTGTTTTCGTTTTAGGGAGAGGGGGTCTACATCACCGTTTATGTGGATATTATGTGTACTTGTCAGTGTTTTCCGGGTTTTCACATAAACAGTTCGGATCTCATCAAGTGTCCAATAAAACAGCCCAAATGTTAGTATGAGTAGTTGCATAGCAAACACGCCGTGGGCCAATGTTTTGTTGAATGCATAGATTTCTAAGGTCAAAATTTTATTAATTAGCTGTAATGTTCTTTGATTATACTTTAATGACACCTGTAACCTAATGGCACCTGTAACATAATGGCACCTGTAAAAAATACACTTTTTGGTCGTTACCCAATATTCATGACCACAGATAAGGATGGGCACGAAAACCAAACTGAAGACAGTGTGTTTGGTTTTGTTACCACGTTTTACTCTTCTGCTGATCGAATGCTGGAGCATTTTTAGTATCTCGGGAGGGTCATTATACCAATGATAAACACACGTACTGGTTCTATGTCACTTTAATATTCGTCACTTTTCTCTCTTTCTCTTTTCTCTCTTTTACTTGTTTCAGTCATTTGACTGCAGGCATGCTGGAGCACCGCCTTTAGTCGACAAGATCGACCCCAGGATTTATTCTTTGTAAGCCCAGTACTTATTCTATCGGTCTCTTTTGCCGCACCGCTAAGTGACGGAGACATAAACACACCAGCATCGGTTGTCAAGCAATGCTAGGGGGACAAACACAGACACACAAACAAATATACACACATACAATATATATATATATAATTATATATACATATACGACAGGCTCTTTCATTTCCGTCTACCAAATCCACTCACAAGGTATGGTGGCCCGGGCTATAGCATAAGACATTGCCCAAGATGCCACCAGTGGGACTGACCCGGCATGTTGTTTGTAGACAAGCTACTTACCCACAGGCCACTCCAGCACCTCTATACATATATATACGACGGGCTTCTTTCAGTTTCCGTCTACCAATCGACTCACAAGTATTGGTCGCCCGGGGCTATAGCAGAAGACACTTGCCCAAGATGCCACGCAGTGGGACTGAACCCGGAACCATGTTGTTGTAAGCAAGCTACTTACCACACAGCCACTCCTACGCCTTTGTTAACAATTTGTTAACGAATTAACTAAATGAATGTGTGATTAACCGTTTGGTTAACCTATCAACCAGTTATGGTTGGTAGAAACTTTTTGTCATTCGTTACCGCTTCAATAACATTTTTTTTGTAGTTATGAGTGAGAATGTATGTTTGAAGAGTATGTCTGTGTGCATATGTGTGTATATGTGAGCGTATTTTCATGTGTGCACTGTTGTGAATGTTTGTGTATGTGTATATGCGCGCGCGCCCGTGTGTGCCGTTGATGGTTTGTGTGAGACAGTTGAATCTTTAAGCTCTTTAGAGCGAAGATGTGAATGAAAAGCGTGCGAATGGTAAAACGTTTATTCCTCATATCTTTATCTATAGTTTCCCTTTCATAAGACATGATATTGTAAGCTCCAGAGAATAACCCGGATTTTTGTTCGTTTCAATAATAAAAGAAAAGAAGAAACGAGAATTTTACTTACTTTGACATTGCAAATAATCCAGTATAGATATTCGTTTCCCCGAGCCTTCATGACACGTGCCAGAGACAGCCACAGTTCTGTTATAGACTTTTTTAATATAATTTACGAAGGCTGGCAAGTGACATCCACACCTCAGGTTATTGTCTGGGAGGTAACTGTAATAATAAAGAGAACTCTGAATACCTTTCAGATCAACAGAGAAATTCCTATGTGATTTGACAAGAAACAAAGATTATAAAATTTGAGCAGGTTTATAAACGTCATGACATTCATTTTACTAAGTGTTGTTAATAACATCAATAATGCGAAATGGTTTCTAGTAGAAAGTGGAAGCATTAAGGTTCTATTCACTTTTAGCTTACATATTGAATAATAAATTACCTTTAAATAAGATTACTAGCGACTTGAAACGATTTTATTTTATCGTAGTTTAGGGAGATTTTAGTGTCGGGAATTTGGTGGTAGGGATCTTGCGCCGCTCTATCTGAGAAAACTCATTTAGACGGGCGGTTTTGGCGCTAAGAAGGTCGTGTTTATTCTATGTAGCAACTGGTTTTAAAACTAGAGACGTACCAGCGCAGAAACTGAGAGATTACAGTGTTGTACAATTATTGCTTGAGCGCACAGACATGTATATTAATAACTTAATTAAGAAGGGGGAAATTAATATTCAATTTTGATATATCAGTTTGAATTTTCAGTGTTTTTCAAAAAAGAGCAACAGCAAGAACACAGCAACACCACATCAACAAAAATACAACAACAACAACAACAACAACAATAATGATGATAATAATAAATAATAATCATAATAATAATATAATGAGATTAATCATAATAATAATAATAATAATAATAATAATAATAAATGCCCTATGCAGTACAAGGCATTGGCTTCCCGGCTTCTTGTCTTAACTGATTGGAATTGGGTAGCATGTACATTTTTTGTCTTGGTATAAAAGATGGGCTCTACAGCAAATATCTTCTCCAATACCACAGATTTGCTTGTTTAGTTGTTTGACCTTACCAGATGGGAATGTCTCTGATCACGAGCAGAAATAGTGGGGAAGCATCATAGCCATGTGTTGAGTGGAATTCCTTAAGATTTTAATAATTCACCTTTGGAAATACGTGTGTTTTGTTCATCATCCTTAAACAAACCTAATTCGGGGACAGTTTGAAATGATGGGCTACTGAGCCTGAAGAAAATTCTAACTGGGCTCCACCTGCAAGATCATGCACTGTTTATCTTGATATAAGATTACCATGTTGCGCACATGTGGTCGTGATGCATATACCTGGTATACCCTTATCAGACAGGGAGTCATGATGGGTATATTGGGCTTCCTATATTTTACCCTAGTGTCATTTTGGTGGCATGCGCTGCTCTTTCACCCAATAATAAAAATAATAATAATAATAATTCTTTCTAGCGGAAGCACAAGTCCTCAAATTTGGGGGAAGGGACTAAGTCGATTTGATCGACCCCGGTGCGTAACTGGTACTTATTTAATCGACGCTGAAAGGATGAAAGACAAAGTCGACCTCGGTGGCATTTGAACTCATAACGTGAACACAGACGAAATACCAATAAGCATTTCACCCGGTGTGCTATATAATAATAATAATAATAATAATAATAATAATAATAATAATAATACTAATAATGATATATGAATAATGGTGATGATGTGATGATGATGATGATGATGATGATGATGGTGATTATGATAATGAATGATAATATAATATAATAATAATAATAATAATATATAATAAAATAATAATAATAATAAATAATATAATAATAATAATAATAATAATAATAATAATAAAAGAACTAGACCCAGCGGAGAGCTACAAGTACCTAGGAGTAATTGAAGTGAAAGGAATAAGGCATTCAGAGATGAAGGAAAGGATCAGGAGAGAATGTTATCGAAGAGTGAGAGCAATACTCAAGACAGAGCTGAATGCAAGAAACAGGATCGAAGCGATCAATGCATTAGCCATACCAGTCGTGACTTACAGTTTCAATATCGTTAACTGGTCAATTACTGAAATATGTCAGCTCGACAGAAAAATACGAAAACTGTTGGCAATGCATAGAATTCACCACCCTAAGGCAGATATAGAACGACTTTATATACCAAGAAAAGAGGGAGGCCGTGGGCTTTTGCAACTGGCAATAACAATGAAGATTGCTACAATTGGCTTAGACACCTACCTGAAAAAGTCTGAGGACTGGATGTTAAAACTTGTCTCAAAACACGAAAACAAGAAAGCATCATACTCAGTAACAAAACAGGCAAAGGAATATCTAAGTGAATTCCGAATACAACAAATTTCGGAATTAGAGATAGACATACAAGAAACAAGCACAGAAAAAGCTAGGCGCATGAAAACCGTGCAAAAACTGCGGCCTTAGATATTCTGAATAATAAATGGCAAGAAAAAAACTCTCTAAGGCAAATACCCAAAGAAGCGAATAATACAGATATTGACAAAGCCCTGACCCATCAATGCTAATGGCCTCTGGCTTAAAATCTGAAACAGAAGGGTTTCTCATAGCAGCTCAAGATCAATGCCTACCAACAAGAAACTACCAGGCCAACATATTAAAGAACGGCAGTAGCCCAACATGTCATGTATGCCGACACACAAAATGAAACCATTGATCATGTTGCCTCCAAATGCAGTCTTCTTGCGCATACAGAGTATCTCAACAGGCATGATAGAGCTGCACATATATTCACTGGGTAATTTGCAAAAACCTGGATTTGCCCCATGAAAAAAAACTTGTGGAACACAATCCACCTCCAGTGCTTGGAAATGACCACATCTCACTCCTCTGGAGCTTCACCATTCAACTGACAGAAAGATAATGCAAATAGGCCAGACTCATATTGAAAGACTTCAGACAAAGAACATGTCCGCCTCATTGATATGACTGTCCCAATCGATATAAACGTATCTGTCAAGACCTACCAAAAACTGAACAAATATAAAGATCTTGAAATAGAAACCAGCAAAATGTGGAAGCTGAGACTAAAACAATACCTGTTGTCATAGTGCCCTTGGAATGATAGCGAAAGGGGCTGATTGCTACCTAACTCAGATACCAGGAAACCCCAAAATGGCAGAAATTCAAAGATAGTGCTCATGGAACTGCTCATATCCTACGCAAATACTCTCTATGTAATCCCAAGGTTTAAAAACAAACTTTTTTTAAAATTTATTTATTAGACATTCACTAGTACCACACCAAAAAACCCCAAATATAATGGCACACTAGACATAACAACAACGTAAACTTCCAACCTTTGTCTCTTGAGGTCTCTGGGTGAGACTTGGAGCCAACTTGTACAGACATAAGCAAAAGTCAAACATAGAATAATAATAATAATAATATGATAATAATAATATACAATAATAATAATATAATAATATAATAATAATAAAAATAATAATAATGATAATAAAAATAATAATATATAATGAATAAATAAATAATAATAATAATAATATAATATAATAATAATAATAATAATAATAAAATATAATAATCTTTTGTTGATTTTATAAGTTATGTGATAGAAGATAACTTTTTCATTTTCATTTCAATTCATTTTAATATGTCTGTATGTCTTTGGGTCTGTGTCATTCGCTGTGTATTGGCCAAAACCAAATAATCCATTGATAAGGAGGTCATCAGGTAATCGCTAAAGCCAAAAACCTCTCAGTTCAAGTGTCTTATGCCTGAGTAGAAATTAGAGGGAAAATGAATAAAAGAAGGTTTAACCTTCTCATTTGACCCTTCAAATACAATCATAGACATCTTCATACACATTCAAGAATGAATATGGTAGTAGAAAGTAAAGTTAGAGTTACAGAGAGAGAGAGGTGAGGGTATGAATGTAAGCCTTTCCCACCACTCTGTACTACATACTGCAGTAGATTTATTAGAGAGGAGAATGAGAAATGATAATTAAAAATAACAGATACCAAATAAATCAGGTAGGATGGTGATAGAGAATCATAAGATGATATTCTAGATATAGTTTTGAATCATAAACAAATATGATATAATAAAATGTATTGGGCAAACAGATTACTACAGCTGTCATAGGAGAAAGAGATGATATAAAATATATAAATGGCATACTAATTTAGAAGATGACTAGATATAGATGATATCTAGATATAGATGATATTTGGACAGAATGACATACTATGATAGATTTAGATGATATTTTTTGAAAAGATACATACAAAATATGGATAAATCTACTAAATGTAGCTAACCTGCAATATATAGCTTACCAGCTACAAGATATTAGTGACATACGAGCAAAGGGTATTGTCATATAAGTGTTGTGGCAAAGTTGCTAGGTATTGCGAATTCGAAATATTGCTGAGTAAAATACCAGTTATATTTGACATGAGAGATTTAGCTGGATAAGCATTCTAAATATAACTGGAAATTATAGCATATATATCTGAAATTGTAGGCATGGAATGTTTTTTTCCCTTGGCACTTCCTTTATTGAATATGATTTCAGAAGAGAATATTCTGAACCTTTTAGGAATTTTGCTACATCGTAATGCAATTCTATAATGTTCTGATAAATACAATTTTGAAATAGATCTGCTTGTATACCTCCCAACCTCTAATACTGCGCAAACGTTATTAGTTTTACTACTATTTATCTCCCTTAAAAGGTTCTCCATTCCAAGCAGTGTGGTTAAGCTTTAATAGGGATAGGATTGTGTTAAATTTCCCTCTCTTTCTTTCTGTACTTCTCTCTCTACGCACACACATGTATGTATACATGTGTGTGTGTGTTGTGTGTGTGTGTGTGTGTGTGTTTATGTATGCACATACGCATACACACACAGGAATCTTTATATATGTATGCATGAAGGTTGGTATGTAGGCCACTCTCTCGACTCCAGTTAATTATGTGTATTTATAAACATGGAGGAAACTAGATCAAACCAACCTTCTGATATTTGAACATAAACTTTTAGATAATAAAACACAATGCTCGGAAATCATGTTGATGCGCTGAAATTTAAATCAACTCATTGTTGTTTATTACCAACATTTGACGAGGAATTGAGAATTTGATGACTTCATTTTATTATTTTCATTTTCCTATAAACAAAAAGAACTTGTTTGCTTACATTTCAACTATGCTGGGAAGGAATAAGAAAGCGCCATCTTCATAATGTTCTATTGGGTTGTCTTGCAAATATCTGAAAAAGAGACAAATATTACACACTTTAAAATAAGTAAAAGTAAATAAATCTGTTTACTCCTGTTCAGTACTAAACTGCGTTTTAGTCAACACTAACAGGGTAAATGCTGATATTACACACTACAATTCTCTTTATAGTTATCCGGGAAGTGTTGTTTGAACAAGAATAGGTTCCTTCAATCTAACTTAATTGTCCTAAGAGAAAACCTGATAACAAAACAGCAAAAGATGGAAGAGGAGAAAATACAAAAATAACAAGGAGACTTTCTTATGTGCACAAAATGGGTTTTAGTTAACATTCTCATCTATGGTAGAAATATCATTCTCCATATAGGCATGGTTCTGTGGCAAGAAAATTACTTCTCACATCCATGGACTCTTTAGTCCAACTGTGTGGCACCTTGGACAAATAACATTTACTATAACCTTGGGTCACAAAGCGTTGTGAGTAGTTTGGCTGCAGGAGACTGTGTGGATTCCCCTTCGTATATATATGTATACATATATATATATGTATATATATATATATTATATATATATATATATATATATATATATATATATATATATAATATTATATATATATATATATATGCTGTTCTTGTCTTTGTGTTTATCCCCACCAACGCTTGATAACCAATATTGGTTTGTTTACGTCCCCCGTAACTTAGTGGTTCTGCAAAAGGTAACCGGTTGATTAAGTACCAGATTTTAAAAATTCAGTACTAAGGATGATTTGTTCGCCGAAATGCTTAAAGGTACTGCCCCAGAATGGCTGTAATCTGTTAACTGAAACAAGGAATAGTAAAAGTATATACTCCAGTAGCAGTGTAATGATAAAAAGAGGTCTTCAAAACAATAAAATATTAATTATTGCAATAACATTGACCATCTTCAGACCAGTGCATAACTTTCAGAATCCTATTCAAAGTACATAAAACAATGCTCACCTTTTGGTAGAAGATATATACTGGGTACCTATAAATTGACTTTACTATTTGAACAATTCAGAAGAAAATGAAAAACAAGGATAGCTCATCAAACTTTATTGGAAATCATTGGCAAACAAATATCAGAAGCATTAGAACACTTCGACGTGGATTCAGTTGTTACATACCAATTTTAAGTCGCTAAAAGCCACATTGCTTTTTTCTTGGTTGATTCTTTTTAACGGGATTTTCACTAAAAGAGTCTTCCCCATGAAGACATTCTTTTAAATCTGGTTAACCTACATATTTTCTTTGAAAATAACTGAGATATTTTGATTCAAAGTCACTTTTTCGCCTTACGCTGCCATTTTTGACCTCAAAAATTTTGACATAACTGTTTCAAAGAACCAATTTCCAATTATTTCAGCTCCAAATGTAGCTTACAACTCGATCATCATTGCCAAAACCATGCAATTAATTAGGTTGAGAACTGAATTACTAATTAAATCATGTAATAGAAGTGGAAGAGCTGCACTCTGTTGTTCACAGTCTGTAAGTGAAGTTCAGTAACAAGGACGGGGAGTTCATTGTTGGGGTGCCGGGTGGGATAATCTATAGTCACCTTGACTATGGAGTTGGCTACTTGCTGGATGCTCTCCATTATGTTCCTCTCAGTTTCCACATTACCGTTACTTGAGCTGGTTTTAACTGTGATATTAATGCCATCTACATACCTACTGTAAAGTAGAAGAGTTGTGGATTGTTTTGCCAAGGATTGCTTAGGTTTTCTGTCCCGCCAGGTCAGGAAGAGGCCAGCAATATCTCCAGATACACCGACACAAATGGCTGCACCTTGAACCTGCATGTATAGCTTCTAGTTAAACTTTACTCTGTGGTTCTTCAAGGTGATCCTTACGCTAGCTCCTACTGCGTGTGCAATCATTCCTCTCTCTTAATTGTTGTTCTCAGGGAGTTGAGTGGGTAGGGTCCAGCCACACCAGCGCTCACGGTGCTTTTCTTCACTGCTGAAGTGATGGTGGGTGGTCTAAGCATCTGTGATCTGGCGGGGCAGAATATACTGAGGTCAGGGTTGTCTAAATAGTCACCGTCGTAGCTTAGTCTAAGAACAAGACCCGCATCACTTATGTTGACATCACAGAACGACACTTCACTTTTCACAGATTATCTCATTATATTACACCCCAGAAAAATCTATGTCAATAGATGGGTAGAAAGAATCATGTCCATAGTGCCCACTACACAACATGTGAAGACCTTGGAGCGGCTGCAAATACTGATTTTATTGAGAATCTCCTCTGTGCTAACATAGACGAGAAGAAGAAGAAAGAAGTTGAAGAGGAAAAAGAAATAGAAAGAATGTGAAGGGGAAAAAGAAGCAGTAGAACAAGAAGGAGAAGAAGAAGTAGTAGTAGAAGAAGGAGAAGAAGAAGAAGAAGAGGAGAAGAAATAAAAAAAGAGTAGAAGAAGAAAAAGAAGAAACAGAAGAAGAAAAAGAGAAGAAAACGAAGAAAAAGAGAAGAAGAAGAAGAAGAAGACGAAGAAAAGAAGAAGAAGAAGAGAAGAAGAGGAAGAAGGGAAGATGACGAAGATGAAGAAACGAAGAAAAAGAAGTAGAAGAAGAAGATGAAGATGAAGAAGGAGAAGATGACGAAGATGAAGTAGAAGAGAAGAAGAAGAAAAAGGAGGAGAAGAAGAAGAAGAAGAAAAAGGAGGAGAAGAAGAAGAAAAGAAGAAGAAGAAGAAGAAGAAGAAGAAGAAGAAGAAGACATTAATAATCGTAGTGTTCAAGAAGATGAAATAGAAAATGTAGTCAAAGAAATAACAGGAGATATTTTAGGGAGACGGAAGAAACGTTTGAGGGAGAGAACATGAAAGAAGAAAAATGAAGGAGGAGACTAAGGAGGCAAAGGAGACGAGGGCGAAAAAGAAGACGAAGAAGAGAAAGATTTGGAAGATGAGAAAAAGAAGGATAAGGAGAATTAGAAGAAGAAGAAGGAGAAGAAGAAGAATGAAGAAGAAGAGAAGAAAAAGAAGAAGAAAAGAAGAAGAGAAGAGAAGAAGAGAAGGGAAGAAGAAGAAGAATGAGTAGGACACAAAGCAAAAGAACAAGAATAGGAGAAGACGAGGAGTAAGAGGGCAGCTTGAGGTGGATGAGGGGATTTGAAGGAGTGAGGAATTAAAATATATTATGAGATGGAGAATAGAACATTAGAGAGGGAGGAGAGGAGATGAGAGGGAGACGGGTTTTATTATATTGGACTTTGTTCATTGGCAGAGGATGTTGAGGAAGAGGAGATTCGTTGGATGAATGAGAATCAGGATAAGGAAGGAGAATTTGAAGAAGCCGAAAGCACGGAGTAATTTTATCAAAAAAGAGAATATGACGAAAAAGAAGGAGAAATGTAGAAGAAGAAGAAGGGAAGAAGAAGAAGAATGAGTAGGACAACAAAGCAAAGAACAAGAATAGGGAGAAGGACGAGGAGAAGAGGGCAGCTTGAGGTGGAGGAGGGGATTTGAAGGAGGAGGAGGAAAAAGAAGATGAGGAGAGGGAGAAGAGAAAAGAGAGGGGAGGAGAGGAGAGGAGAGGGAGAAGGGTTGATGAGAGGGAGGGGATGGCAGAGGAGGTTGAGGAAGAGGAGATCGGGGGATGAATGAGAAGTGAAGGATAAGGAAGGAGAAATGTGAAGAAGCAGAAAGCACGGGAGTAAGTTTATCAAAAAAGAGAAGAGGACGAAAAAGAAGGAGAAATGTAGAAGAAGAAGAAGGGGATGACGAGGAAAAAGTAAAAGAAGAAAAAGAAGAAGAAGAAGAAGGAGAAGAAAAAAGAAGAAGAAGAAGAAGAAGAAGAAGAAGAAGAAGAAGAAGAAGAAGAAGAAGAAAAGAAGAAGAAGAAGAAGAAGAAGAAGAAGACATTAATAATCATAGTGTTCAAGAAGATTAAATAGAAAATGTAGTCAAAGAAATAAACGGAGATATTTTAGGGAGACGGAAGAAACGTTTGAGGGAGAGAACATGGCTGAAAACTCAGGGAATACAAATTTAATACAAATTTAAATACAAATCGTTGAAATTTGGGAATCCAAAATGAGTTAAAGTGTCAAGAATTGAAACAAAGCAACTGCAATAAAGGAACATTAAATTTGTCCTTTTATTTCAAATTCTCTCTCCATTCCTCCCTCTTTCTCTCATTGTGTCTTGCTCTCTTAATCCCACTTTGTATTTCCTAAATCATGTTCGGTTCCCGAGTTTGTTTACTGCAGTCCGAGAGTTTATACGGTTAAGAGTGTATAGTTAGTTAGTTAATTTGGCTCAAAAGCAAATAGCAAGGCCATGTAGGGGGACATGGAGTTAAGTATAGGGTGGTGTTCATGTAAAGAATTCAGGCCACTTGAGGTCCAGGGAGGCTTTGAACAAAGCGGTCGTCGGCATCTTCACCATCTCGTCTGGCAGCTTGTTCCACGGATCCGCAACCCGGACGGAGAAATCTCCTGTCCTTCGATTAAGATGAAATCGTCGCAGGTAGAGCTTTTCGGAATGACTCCGCAGCCGACGCTCTGGAGCAGAGTGAAGACAGCTCTTTCGAGATGCTGTATGTCTTTGAGGAGATAAGGAGAAGAGGCTTGAATCCCATACTCCAATATGGGTCTCACCAGCGTGACATAGAGTGGTAGGAATATGGCTGCCGTGAGCATTCCGAATGACCGTCGAATCAAGAACAGAATTCCGCGTGCTTTGTTGGCAGCATGGACGCACTGGGCCGAAGGCGAAAGGAGGAATCCACCCAATACCCAGGTCCTTTACCTGATCGGTCCTCTCCAGCAGCAGACGACCCGGCTCGAAATCAAGTTGAGTTGCAGGAGTAGAGCCGACAGGCAGATGACAGCACTTTGACACGTTCAACACAGGTCCCAATCGTTAGACCACTTCCAAATTTGGTGGAGGCATCGACGAAGATCCTCTATATTACCGCGAGGAGCGACCAGTTTGATATCGTCGGCAAATAGAAGGGTGTGTTGCGTGAGGTCGTCGGGCAAGTCATTTATGAAGACTAAGAACAACAAGGGCCCAAGCACTGAACCTTGAGGCACGCCACTGCTCGCACTGGAGACTTCGGACCGCGAACCATTACTTGGACTTGGAAGGAGCGATCTGAGAGGAAGGCACCAACCCATCGTACAATATCCGATGGAAACTATATGCTTGAAACTTGACAAGTAATAGGCGGTGGTTTACCGAGTCAAAAGCTTTGGCAAAGTCCAATAAAACGATGTCAACAGCATCACTATCATCGAGGATGCGCGTCACCAATTCTTCCATTACTAGTATATATCATCATCAAATATTACTTCAAACAGAGTATCAGAAACTGAACGAACTTACAATGTCTTTAAATTCTTAACCGCGTGAATATACCTTGTTTGATGGTTGAAATGTTGTTGGCACCAAGATACCTGTTGCAGTAAAGAACGAGTAAAAATTATTAAATGGGAAAATATTTGTGATACTACAAAAAGAAGAAGAAGAAGAAGAAGAAGAAGAAGGATGAGGAGAAGAAGAAGGAGAAGAAGAAGAAGAAGAAGAAGAAGAAGAAGAAGAAGAAGAAGAAGAAGAAGAAGAAGAATCAGGCGAAATTATTTCATGGAAGTGTGGACAAATAACCACACGGCACCACAGAATAAAGACAACAATGTGAAACAAACAACAGTAGAATATACATAAGTATTATATTAACACTGCAGACACACTCATACATATATGAACATACACGTTTTCAGGAATAAACTTTTGATGCAGACAATTATCAACAGATAGTCATTGTCATGTTCAGACACAATCAAATAAATATAGCACGAATATGAAAAGTGATTATGACTTCAAGTAATAGGGAGTGAGAACAAATAGAAATCAGGGAATATTTAAATTAAAGACACATTATATTCCTCATGTATAAACGACAACATTGAAAGGACTTACAGAGTTTCTAAGCTGTGAAGGTCTTGAAACATTACTTTCTCAATGTTCGAAATTTTATTGTTCTGAAGATATCTGAAGCAGGAAAAAATGTTGCTTATTTTGACGTAGTATGGAATTGCAATAAAATATGAAATATTGTTCTTTTTGTATAGGAAGAAAACCATAGGAAAATAAAATGACAAGAAGAAGATGAAGAAGATGAAGAGGAAGAAGAAGAAGAAGAAGAAGAAGAAGATGAAGAAAAAGAAGGTAGAAGAAGAAGAAGAAGGTAGAGGAGGAGGAGGAGGAGAGAAGAAGAAGAAGAAGAAGAAGAAGAAGAAGGTGGAGGAGGAGGAGGAGAAGAAGAAGAGAAGAAAAAGAAGAAGATGAAGAAAAAGAAAAAGGTACAGGAGGAGGAGGAGGAGATGGAGGAGGAGGAGGAGGAGGAAAATAAGAACCAGGTGGAGGAGAAGAAGAAGAAGTAGAAGAAGATGAAGAAAAACGAGAAGGTAGAAGAGGAGGAGCATGAGGTAAAGGAGGAGGAGGAGGAGGATAGCGATGATGCGAAGAAGAAGAAGAAGAAGAAGAAGAAGAAGAAGAAGATAAAGAAGAAAAGAAGAAGAATAGAAGATGAAGGAAGAGTAGAAGAAGAAGAAGAAGAAGAAGAAGAAAGAGCAGGAGAAGAAGGAGAAGAAGGAGAAGAAGAAGAAGAAGAAGAAGAAGCAGAAGAAATAGATGATTAAGAATAGTATTAGAGGAAGAAGAAGAAAAAGAGATGAGAGGTGTTAAGAAGAAGAAAAAGAAGAGAAGAAGAAGAAGAAGTAGAAGAAGAAGAAGTCGAAGAAGAATAAGAAGAAGAAGAAGAAGACGAAGAAGAAGAAGAAGAAGAAGACGAAGAAGAAGAAGAAGAAGAAGAAGAAGAAGAAGAAGAAAAAGATGATGACGAAGAAAAAGAAGAAGAAGAAAAGAAGAAGAAGAAGAAGAAGAAGTAGAAGAAGAAAAGAAGAAGAAGAAGAACAACAACAACAACAACAAGATCAAGTCGAACAAGATTATAAGAAGGAAACAAGAAGAAGATGTGCACTCTGAAAGTTTATTCGTTTCTGGGAGAAAATATATCAGCATCAAAGTATACATTTAGATAATAGTATTAAGAAACTGAACGAACTTACAATGTTTTTAATTCGAAATCCCCGTGAAGGTACCTTCTTCGATGGTTGAAATGTAGTTATCTCGCAGATCTCTATAGCAGTAAAGAGTAAAATAAATTATATGGAAAATATTTGTGATACATCAAACATTGCGGCTTTACAATGAAAGAGGAAAAGAAAAAAGATAACGAGAAGAAAAGAAAAAGAAAAGAAGAAGAAGAAGAATAAGATTAGAAGAAGAAGAAGAGAAGAAGAAGAAGAAGACGAAGAAAGAGAAGAAGAAGAATAAGATAAAGAAGAAGAAGAAGAAGAAGAAGAAGAACAAGAAGAAGAAGAAGAAGAAGAAGAAGAAGAAGAAGAAGAAGAAGAAACAAATATAAACTAATGGATTGATTTAGTCACATTTCAAATAAAAATCGTTGAAATTTGAGGTGCAAAATCGAAGTGAAACAAAGCAACTGCAATAAAGGAACATAAAATTTTTCCTATTATTTCATGTTCTCTCTCAATTTTTCACACTTTCTCTCACTATGTCTCGCACTCTTTCTCCCTGTTTGTATCTTCCAAACTCCTGTTCGGTCCCCAAATTTGAATTGATTTTGCTTATTGCAGTCAGAAAGTTCATACATTTGTGAGTATATATATCAGCATTATTTATTACTTTCAGAAATTATTATCAAGAAACTGAACGAACTTACAATGTCGTCAAATTCGAAAGCCCATTGAATATACCTTGTTTCAAGGTTGAAATTTTGTTGCTGTCAAGATCTCTATAGAAGTAAAGAAAGAGTAAAATAAATTATACGGAAAATATTTGTGATGAAGCGTCAAACAATATGGATTTAGAATGAAAGGAAGGAAAAAAAGACATATACAGTACAAGAAGAAGAGGAAGAAGAAGAAGAAGAAGAAGAAGAAGAAGAAGAAGAAAAGAAGAAGAAGAAGAACAACAACAACAACAACAAGATCAAGTCGAACAAGATTAAGAAGAAGGAAACAAGAAGAAGATAGTGCACTCTGAAAGTTTATTCGTTTCTGGGAGAAAATATATCAGCATCAAAGTATACATTTAGATAATAGTATTAAGAAACTGAACGAACTTACAATGTTTTTAAATTCGAAATCCCCGTGAAGGTACATTCTTCGATGGTTGAAATGTAGTTATCTCGCAGATCTCTATAGCAGTAAAGAGTAAAATAAATTATATGGAAAATATTTGTGATACATCAAACATTGCGGCTTTACAATGAAAGAAGGAAAAAGAAAAAAGATAACGAAGAAGAAAAGAAGAAGATGAAGTAGAAGATGAAGAAGTAGAAGAAGAAGAAGCAGAAGAAGAAGAAGAAGAAGAAGAAGAAGAAGAAGAAGAAGAAGAAGAAGAAGAAGAAGAAGAAGAAGAAGAAGAAGAAGAAGACATTAATAATCATAGTGTTCAAGATGTTTAAATAGAAAATGTAGTCAAAGAAATAAACGGAGTTATTTTAGGGAGACGGAAGAAACGTTTGAGGAGAGAACATGGCTGAAAACTCAGGGAATACAAATTTAATACAATTTAAATACAAATCGTTGAAATTTGGGAATCAAAATGAGTTAAAGTGTCAAGAATTGAAACAAAGCAACTGCAATAAAGAACATTAAATTGTCCTTTTATTTCAAATTCTCTCTCCATTCCTCCCTCTTTCTCTCATTGTGTCTTGCTCTCTTAATCCCACTTTGTATTTCCTAAATCATGTCCGGTTCCCGAGTTTGTTTGGTGCCATGTCCGAGAGTTTATACGGTTTAGAGTGTATAGTTAGTTAGTTAGTTAGTTAGTTAATTTGGCTCAAAAGCAAATTGCAAGGCCATGTAGGGGGACATGGAGTTAAGTATAGGGTGGTGTTCATGTAAATTCAGGCCACTTGAGGTCCAGGGAGGCTTTGAACAAAGCGGTCGTCGATCTTCTCATCACCATCTCGTCTGGCAGCTTGTTCCACGGATCCGCAACCCGGACGGTGAAATCTCCTGTCCTTCGACTAAGATGAAATCGTCGCAGGTAGAGCTTTTCGGATGACTCCGCAGCCGACGCTCTGGAGCATGAGTGAAGAACAGCTCTTTCGAGATGCTGTATGTCTTTGAGGAGATAAGGAGAAGAGGCTTGAATCCCATACTCCAATATGGGTGTCACCAGCGTGACATAGAGTGGTAGGAATATGGCTGCCGTGAGCATTCCGAATGACCGTCGAATCAAGAACAGAATTCCGCGTGCTTTGTTGGCAGCATGGACGCACTGGACCGAAGGCGAAAAGGAGGAATCCACCAAGATACCCAGGTCCTTTACCTGATCGGTCCTCTCCAGCAGCAGACGACCCGGCTCGAAATCAAGTTGAGTTGCAGGAGTAGAGCCGACAGGCAGATGACAGCACTTTGACACGTTCAGACACAGGTCCCAATCGTTAGACCCTTCCAATTTGTTGGAGGCATCGACGAAGATCCTCTATATTACCGCGAGGAGCGACGACCAGTTTGATATCGTCGGCAAATAGAAGGTGTGTGTTGCGTGAGGTCGTCAGGCAAGTCATTTATGAAGACTAAGAACAACAAGGGCCCAAGCACTGAACCTTGAGGCACGCCACTGCTCGCACTGGAGACTTCGGACCGCGAACCATTTACTTGGACGTGGAAGGAGCGATCTGAGAGGAAGGCACCAACCCATCGTACAATATCCGGATGGAAACTATATGCTTGAAACTTGACAAGTAATAGGCGGTGGTTTACCGAGTCAAAAGCTTTGGCAAAGTCCAATAAAACGATGTCAACAGCATCACTATCATCGAGGATGCGCGTCACCAATTCTTCATTACTAGTATATATCATCATCAATATTACTTTCAAACAGAGTATCAGGAAACTGAACGAACTTACAATGTCTTTAAATTCTTAAACCGCGTGAATATACCTTGTTTGATGGTTGAAATGTTGTTGGCACCAAGATACCTGTTGCAGTAAAGAACGAGTAAAAATATTAAATGGGAAAATATTTGTGATACTACAAAAAAAGAAGAAGAAGAAGAGAAGAAGAAGAAGAGAGAAGAGAAGAAGAAGGAGAAGGGAAAAGAGAAGAAGAAGAGAAGAAGAAGGAGGAGGAGAAGAGAAGAAGAAGAAGAAGGAAAGAAGAAGAAGAAGAAGAGAAGAAGAAGAAGAAAAGAAGAAGGAGAAGAAGAAGAAGAATCAGGCGAAATTATTTCATGGAAGTGTGGACAATAACCACACGGCACCACAGAATAAAGAGAACAATGTGAACACAAACAACAGTAGAATATACATAAGTATTATATTAACACTGCAGACACACTCATACATATATGAACATACACGTTTTCAGGAATAAACTTTTGATGCAGACAATTATCAACAGATAGTCATTGACATGTTCAGACACAATCAAATAATATAGCACGAATATGAAAAGTGATTATGACTTCAAGTAATAGGGAGTGAGAACAAATAGAAATCAGGGAATATTTAAATTAAAGACACATTATATCCTCATGTATAAACGACAACATTGAAAGGACTTACAGATTTTGTAAGCTGTGAAGGTCTTGAAACTTACTTTCTCAACGTTCGAAATTTTTTGTTCTGAAGATTTCTGAAGCAGGAAAAATGTTGCTTATTTTGACGTAGTATGGAATTGCAATAAAATATGAAATATTGTTCGTTTGTATAGGAAGAAAACCATAGGAAAATAAAATGACAAGAAGAAGATGAAGAAGATGAAGAGAAGAGAAGAGAAGAAGAAGAAGAAGAAGAAGAAGAAAGAAGAAGAAGATGAAGAAAAAGAAGAAGAAGAAGAAGGTAGAGGTGGAGGAGGAGGAGGAGAAGAAGAAGAAGAAGAAGAAGAAGAAGGAGGAGGAGGAGGAGGAGGAGGAGAAGGAGAAGAAAAAGAAAAAGACAAAGAAGATGAAGAAAAAGAAGAAGAAGAAGAAGAAGAAGATAGAGGAGGAGGAGGAGGAAAAGAAGAACCAGGTGGAGGAGAAGAAGAAGAAGAAGTAGAAGATGAAGAAAACGAGAAGGTAGAAGAGGAGGAGCATGAGGTAAAGGAGGAGGAGGAGGAGGAGGATGATGATGCGAGGAAGAAGAAGAAGAAGAAGATAAAGAAGAAAAGAAGAAGAATAGAAGAAGAAGGAAGAGGAGAAGAAGAAGAAGAAGAAGGAGAAGAAGAAAGAGAAGGAGGAGAAGGAGAAGCAGGAGAAGAAGAAGAAGAAGAAGAAGAAGAAGAAATAGATGATTAAGAATAGTATTAGAGGAAGAAGAAAAAAAAGAGATGAGAGGTGTTAAGAAGAAGAAAAAGAAGAGAAGAAGAAGAAGAAGAAGAAGAAGAAGAAGACGAAGAAGAAGAATAAGAAGAAGAAGAAGAAGAAGAAGAAGAAAAAGAAAATGAAGGAGGAAGAGATGAAGGAGGCAGAGGAGACAGGGAGATAAAGAAGAATAAGAAGAAGAAGAAGAAGGAAATACGAAGAATAGAAGTACGGAGAAGAAGAAAAGAAAGAATTAGAAGAAGAAGAAGAAGAAGAAGAAGAACAACACAACAACAACAACACAACAATAACAAAACCACAAGAGAAAGGAGAAGGAGAAGAAGAAGAAGAAAAGAAGAAGAGAATAGAGAAGAAGATTAGAGTATGAGAAGAAGACCGAGAAGAAGAAGAAGAAAAGAGTAAAACGGGGGGGATGAGAGAAGAAGAAGAAGAAGAAGAGGAAAAAGAATAAGAAGAAGAAGAAAATAAAATGAAGGAGGAGGAGATGAAGGAGGCAGAGGAGACAGGGATAAAAGAAATTAAGAAGAAGAAGAAGAAGAGGAAGAAGAAGAAGGAAGACTAAGAATAGAAAGATACGGAAGAACAAAAGAAAGAATTAGAAGAAGAAGAAGGAGAAGAGAAGAGAAAATAAGAAGAAGAGAAGAACAACAACAACAACAACAACACAACAATAACAAAACCACAAGAGAAAGTCTAATAAGAATAAAAGAATATAGAATAAGAAGAAGGAGAAGACGAAGAATAGAAAGATAGGGAAGAAGAAAGAAGAATTGAAAATAAGAGTAGAAGAAGAATAAGAAGGAAAAAAGAATAGAAACAACAACAACAACAACAACAATACAAAAACCACAAGAGATTGATGAGAAGAAGATAAGAAGAATAATAAGAAGAAAAAGAAGAAGGAAGAGGAGGAGGAGAAGAAGACCGAGAATTAGAAGAAGAATAAGAAGAATAAGAATAGAAGAAGTAAAACGGTTTAGGATAAGAAAATAATAGAAGAAGAATAAGAGAAGAAGAATAATAAGAAGAAGATAATAAGAATAAGAAGAATAAAAGAAGAGAAGAAGAAGAAGAAGAAGAAGAATAAGAGAATAATAATAATAAGAAGAAGAATAAGAAGAATAAGAAGATAAAACAATGTTGCTTAGTTTGACATATTATGAATTGGCAAAATATATTAAATATTGTTCTTTATGTATCAGGAACAATATTATACGAAAATATAAGAAAGATAAGATGAGATAAGAGAAGAAGAAGAAGAAGAAGAAGAAGTAGGAGAAGAAGAAGGAGAAAAGAGAAGAAGAAGAAGAAGAATAAGAAGAAGAGAAGAAGAAGAAGGAGAAGAAATAAGAAGAAGAAGAAGAATGGAAGAAGAAGAAGAAGAAGAAGAAGAAAGAAGAAGGGAAGAAGAAGAAGAAGAAGAATAAGAAGAAGAAGGAGAAGAAACAAATATAAACTAATGGATTGATTTTGTCACATTTCAATAAAATCGTTGAAATTTGAGGTGCAAAATCGAAGTGAAACAAAGCAACTGCAATAAAGGAACATAAAATTTTTCCTATTATTTCATGTTCTCTCTCAATTTTTCACACTTTCTCCCACTATGTCTCGTCGCACTCTTTCTCCCTATTTGTATCTTCCAAACTCCTGTTCGGTCCCCAAATTTGAATTGATTTTGCTTATTGCAGTCAGAAAGTTCATACATTTGTGATATATATATCAGCATTATTTATTATTTCAGAATTATTATCAAGAAACTGAACGAACTTACAATGTCGTCAAATTCGAAAGCCCATTGAATATACCTTGTTTCAAGCTGAAATTTGTTGCTGTCAAGATCTCTATAGAAGTAAAGAAAGAGTAAAATAAATTATACAGAAAATATTTGTGATGAAGCGTCAAACAATATGGATTTAGAATGAAAGGAAGAAAAAAAAAGACATATACAGTACAAGAAGAAGAAGAAGAAGGAGACGAAATAAGACGAGGAGGAGGAGAGGAAGGGAGGAGAAAGGGGGAGGAAAAGAAGAATAAAATGAAGATGGAGGAGGAGGAGGAGGACGAAGAGGGGGAAGAGAAGAATGCGGGGAGAAGGAGTAAAATGAGGGTGAAGTAGGAGAGGCGAGGAGGAGAGAGAAGGAGAGATGAGAGGAGGGGCAGAATGGGCAGGAGGAGGAGGCGAATGAGAAAAAGAGAAACAAGTAGAAGAGAAAGAAAAAGAAGGAGGAAATTAAAGGAGCAGAATGTACGGGAGTAAGTTTATGAAAAAAGAGTAGAAGAAGAAGAAGGAGAAGAAGAAGAAGAAGAAGAAGAAAAAGAAAAGAAGAAGAAGAAGAGGAAGAAGAAAAAAAAAGAAGGAAGAGGAGGAGGAGGAAGAAGAAGAGGAGGAGGAGGAGGAGGTGGATGAGGTGGAGGAAGTGTAGAAGAAGAAGCAGGTGGAGGAGGAGATGAAAAGGAAGAAGACGTAGAAGAAGATGAAGAAGAAGAACGAGGAGTTAGAAGAGGAGGAGCATGAGGTAAAAAGGAGGGAGGAGAGAGGAGGGCAATGATGCGAGGAAAAAAGAAGAAGAAGAAGAAGAAGATGAAGAAAAACGAGAAGGTAGAAGAGGAGGAGCATGAGGTAAAGAGGAGAGGAGTAGAGGAGGTAGAATTGCCGATGATGCGAGGAAGAAGAGAAGAAGAAGAAGAAGAAGATAAAGAAGAAAAGAAGAAGAATAGAAGAAGAAGGAAGAGGAAGAAGAAGAAGAAGAAAGAAGAAAGAGAAGGAGAAGAAGGAAAGAAGAAGAAGAAGAAGAAGAAGAAAAAGAAATAGATGATTAAGAATAGTATTAGAGGAAGAAGAAGAAACAGAGATGAAGTTTGTTAAGAAGAAAAAAGATAGAAGAAGAATAAGAAGAAGAGAAGAAGAAAAGAAAGAAGAAGAAAAGAAGAAAAGAAAAGAAAAGAAGAAGACGATAAGAAGAAAATAAGAAGAATAAGAAGAAGAGAAGACGAGAAGATGAAGAAGAAGAAGAAGCAGAAGAAGAAGAAGACATAGTTGAACAAGCAGAAGTATAAAGAAGAAATATTAGAAGAAGAAGAAAAAGACATGAGAGGAGGTAAAGAAGAAGAAGAAGAAGAAGAAGAAGAAGAAGAAGAAGAAGAAGAAGAAGAAGAAGAAGAAGAAGAAGAAAAAAAAGAAGAAGGATTGAAGAAGTAGAAGAAGAAGAAGAAGAAGAAGACATTAATAATCATAGTGTTCAAGAAGATTAAATAGAAAATGTAGTCAAAGAAATAAACGGAGATAATTTAGGGAGACTGGAGAAACGTTTGAGGGAGAGAACATGGCTGAAAACTCAGGGAATACAAATTTAATACAAATTTAAATACAAATCGTTGAAATTTGGGAATCCAAAATGAGTTAAAGTGTCAAGAATTGAAACAAAGCAACTGCAATAAAGGAACATTAAATTTGTCCTTTTATTTCAAATTCTCTCTCCATTCCTCCCTCTTTCTCTCATTGTGTCTTGCTCTCTTAATCCCACTTTGTATTTCCTAAATCATGTTCGGTTCCCGAGTTTGTTTACTGCAGTCCGAGAGTTTATACGGTTAAGAGTGTATAGTTAGTTAGTTAGTTAGTTAATTTGGCTCAAAAGCAAATTGCAAGGACATGTAGGGGGACATGGAGTTAAGTATAGGGTGGTGTTCATGTAAAGAATTCAGGCCACTTGAGGTCCAGGGAGGCTTTGAACAAAGCGGTCGTCGGCATCTTCACCATCTCGTCTGGCAGCTTGTTCCACGGATCCGCAACCCGGACGAAGAAATCTCCTGTCCTTCGATTAAGATGAAATCGTCGCAGGTAGAGCTTTTCGGAATGACTCCGCAGCCGACGCTCTGGAGCAGGAGTGAAGAACAGCTCTTTCGAGATGCTGTATGTCTTTGAGGAGATAAGGAGAAGAGGCTTGAATCCCATACTCCAATATGGGTCTCACCAGCGTGACATAGAGTGGTAGGAATATGGCTGCCGTGAGCATTCCGAATGACCGTCGAATCAAGAACAGAATTCCGCGTGCTTTGTTGGCAGCATGGACGCACTGCCGAAGGCGAAAAGGAGGAATCCACCAAGATACCCAGGTCCTTTACCTGATCGGTCCTCTCCAGCAGCAGACGACCCGGCTCGAAATCAAGTTGAGTTGCAGGAGTAGAGCCGACAGGCAGATGACAATTATCAACAATAGTCATTGACATGTTCAGACACAATCAAATAATATAGCACGAATATGAAAAGTGATTATGACTTCAAGTAATAGGAGTGAGAACAAATAGAAATCAGGAATATTTAAATTAAAGACACATTATATTCCTCATGTATAAACGACAACATTCAAAGGACTTACAGAGTTTCTAAGCTGTGAAGGTTTTGAAACATTACTTTCTCAATGTTCGAAATTTTATTGTTCTTAAGATATCTGAAGCAGAAAAACTTTGACACCGTTCAGACACGTCCCAATCGTTAGACCACTTTCAAATTTGGTGGAGGCATCGACGAAGATCCTCTATATTACCGCGAGGAGCGACCAGTTTGATATCGTCGGCAAATAGAAGGGTGTGTTGCGTGAGGTCGTCGGGCAAGTCATTATGAAGACTAAGAACAACAAGGGCCAAGCACTGAACCTTGAGGCACGCCACTGCTCGCACTGGAGACTTCGGACCGCGAACCATTTACTTGGACTTGGAAGGAGCGATCTGAGAGGAAGGCACCAACCCATCGTACAATATCCGGATGGAAACTATATGCTTGAAGCTTGACAAGTAATAGGCGGTGGTTTACCGAGTCAAAAGCTTTGGCAAAGTCCAATAAAACGATGTCAACAGCATCACTATCATCGAGGATGCGCGTCACCAATTCTTCCATTACTAGTATATATCATCATCAAATATTACTTTCAAACAGAGTATCAGGAAACTGAACGAACTTACAATATCTTTAAATTCTTAAACCGCGAGATATAACTTGTTTGATGGTTGAAATGTTGTTGGCACCAAGATACCTGTTGCAGTAAAGAACGAGTAAAAATTATTAAATGGGAAAATATTTGTGATACTACAAAAAGAAGAAGAAGAAGAAGAAGAAGAAGAAGAAGGAGAAGAAGAATGAGAAGAAGAAGGAGAAGAAGAAGAAGAAGAAGAAGAAGAAGAAGAAGAAGAAGAAGAAGAAGAAGAAGAGAAGAAGAAGAAGAATCAGGCGAAATTATTACATGGAAGTGTGGACAAATAACCACACGGCACCACAGAATAAAGAGAACAACGTGAAACAAACAACAGTAGAATATACATAAGTATTATATTAACACTGCAGACACACTCATACATATATGAACATACACGTTTTCAGGAATAAACTTTTGATGCAGACAATTATCAACAGATAGTCATTGACATGTTCAGACACAATCAAATAAATATAGCACGAATATGAAAAGTGATTATGACTTCAAGTAATAGGGAGTGAGAACAAATAGAAATCAGGGAATATTTAAATTAAAGACACATTATATTCCTCATGTATAAACGACAACATTCAAAGGACTTACAGAGTTTCTAAGCTGTGAAGGTCTTGAAACATTACTTTCTCAATGTTCGAAATTTTATTGTTCTTAAGATATCTGAAGCAGGAAAAAATGTTGCTTATTTTGACGTAGTATGGAATTGCAATAAAATATGAAATATTGTTCTTTTTGTATAGGAAGAAAACCATAGGAAAATAAAATGACAAGAAGAAGGTGAAGAAGATGAAGAGGAAGGAGAAGAGGAAGATGAAAAAGAAGAAGAAGAAGAAGAAGACGAAGAAAAAGAAGAAGAAGATGAAGAAGAAAAAGAAGAAGAAGAAGAAGGTAGATGAGGAGGAGGAGGAGAAGAAGAAGAAGAAGAAGGAGGAGAAGGAGGAGGAGGAGGAGGAGAAGAAGGAGAAGAAGAAAAAGAAGAAGATGAAAAAAAGAAGGAGAAGAAGAAGAAGAAGAAGAAAAGGTATAGGAGGAGAGAGGAGGAGGAGATGGAGGAGGAGATGGAGGAGGAGGAGGAGGAGGAGGAAAAGAAGAACCAGGTGGAGGAGAAGAAGAAGAGAAGAAGAAAAGAAGAAGACGTAGAAGAAGATGAAGAAAAAGAGAAGGTAGAAGAGGAGGAGCATGATGTAAAGGAGGATGAGGAGAGGATGGCGATGATGCGAGAAGAATAAAAGAAGAAGAAGATAAAGAAGAAAAAAGAATAGAAGAAGAAGGAATAGGAGAAGAAGAAGAAGAAAAGAAGAAGAAGAGAAGGAGAAGAAGGAGAAGAAGGAGAAGGAGAGAAGAAGAAGAAGAAGATAAAGATAAGAGAAGAAGTTGATTGAAGAAGAAGAAGAATCAGTAGAAGAAGAGAAGAAGAAGAAGATGGGATGAGGAGGAGGAGGAGGAGAAGAAGAAGAGAAGAAAAAAAGGAGAAGATGAAGAAAAAGAAGAAGAAGAAGAAGAAAAAAAAGGTAGAGGAGGAGGAGGAGGAGGAGGAAAAGAAGAACCAGGTGAGAGGAGGAAGAAGAAGAAAAGAAGAAAAGAAGAAGAAGTAGAAGAAGATGAAGAAAAACACGAGAAGTTAAGAGAGGAGCATGAGGTTAAAGGAGGATGAGGAGGAGAGATGGCGATGATCGAGGAAGATAAGAAGAAGAAGAAGAATAAGAAATAAAGAAAGAAGAGAATAGAAGAAGAGGAAAGTGGAGAAGAAGAAGAAGAAGAGGAAGAAAAAGAGAAGAAAAGGAGAAGAAGGAGAGAAGAAGAAGAAGAAGGAGAAGAAGAAGAAGAAGCAGCATCAAAGTATACATTTAGATAATAGTATTAAGAAAATGAACGAACTTACAATGTTTTTAAATTCGAAATCCCCGTGAAGGTACCTTCTTCGATGTTGAAATGGAGTTATCTCGCAGATCTCTATAGCAGTAAAGAGTAAAATAAATTATGTGGAAAATATTTTGTGATACATCAAACATTGTGGCTTTACAATGAAAGAAAGAAAAAGAAAAAAGATAACGAAGAAGAAAAGAAGAAGAAGAAAAGAAGAAGAAGAAATGAAGGAGGAGGAGATGAAGAGGCAGAGGAGACAGGGGAGATAAAGAAGAAGAAGAAGAAGAAGAAGAAGAAGAAGAAGAAAGAAGAAGAAGAAGAAGAAGAAGACATTAGTAATCAAAGTGTTCAAAAGATTAAATAGAAAATGTAGTCAAAGAAATAAACGGAGATATTTTAGGGAGACGAAGAAACGTTTGAGGGAGAGAACATGGCTGAAAACTCAGGGAATACAAATTTAATACAATTTAAATACAAATCGTTGAAATTGGGAATCCAAAATGAGTTAAAGTGTCAAGAATTGAAACAAAGCAACTGCAATAAAGGACATTAAATTTGTCCTTTTATTTCAAATTCTCTCTCCATTCCTCCCTCTTTCTCTCATTGTGTCTTGCTCTCTTAATCCCACTTTGTATTTCCTAAATCATGTTCGGTCCCGAGTTTGTTTACTGCAGTCCGAGAGTTTATACGGTTAAGAGTGTATATAGTTAGTTAGTTAATTTGGCTCAAAGCAAATAGCAAGGCCATGTAGGGGGACATGGAGTTAAGTATAGGGTGGTGTTCATGTAAAGAATTCAGGCCACTTGAGGTCCAGGGAGGCTTTGAACAAAGCGGTCGTCGGCATCTTCACCATCTCGTCTGGCAGCTTGTTCCACGGATCCGCAACCCGGACGGAGAAATCTCCTGTCCTTCGATTAAGATGAAATCGTCGCAGGTAGAGCTTTTCGGAATGACTCCGCAGCCGACGCTCTGGAGCAGGAGTGAAGAGCAGCTCTTTCGAGATGCTGTATGTCTTTGAGGAGATAAGGAGAAGAGGCTTGAATCCCATACTCCAATATGGGTCTCACCAGCGTGACATAGAGTGGTAGGAATATGGCTGCCGTGAGAATTCCGATGACCGTCGAATCAAGAACAGAATTCCGCGTGCTTTTGTTGGCAGCATGGACGCACTGGGCCGAAGGCGAAAAGAGGAATCTACCAAGATACCCAAGTCCTTTACCTGATCGGTCCTCTCCAGCAGCAGACGACCCGGCTCGAAATCAAGTTGAGTTGCAGGAATAGAGCCGACAGGCAGATGACAGCACTTTTTCACGTTCAGACACAGGTCCCAATCGTTAGACCACTTCCAAATTGGTGGAGGCATCGACGAAGATCCTCTATTTACCGCGAGGAGCGACCAGTTTTGATATCGTCGGCAAATAGAAGGGTGTGTTGCGTGAGGTCGTCGTGCAAGTCATTTATGAAGACTAAGAACAACAGGGCCCAAGCACTGAACCTTTGGCACGCCACTGCTCGCACTGGAGACTTCGGACCGCGAACCATTTACTTGGACTTGGGAAGGAGCGATCTGAGAGGAAGGCACCAACCATCGTACAATATCCGGATGGAAACTATATGCTTGAAGCTTGACAAGTAATAGGCGGTGGTTTACCGAGTCAAAAGCTTTGGCAAAGTCCAATAAAACGATGTCAACAGCATCACTATCATCGAGGTGGCGTCACCAATCTTCCCATTACTAGTATATATCATCATCAAATATTACTTTCAAACAGAGTATCAGGAACTGAACGAACTTACAATATCTTTAAATTCTTAAACCGCGAGAATATACCTTGTTTGATGGTTGAAATGTTGTTGGCACCAAGATACCTGTTGCAGTAAAGAACGAGTAAAAATTATTAAATGGGAAATATTGTGATACTACAAAAAGAAGAGAGAATAAGAAGAAGAAGAGAAGAAGAAGAAGAAGAAAAGAAGAAGAGAAGAAGAAGGAGAAGAAGAAGGAGAAGAAGAAGAAGAAGAAGAAGAAGAAGAAGAAGGAGAAGAAGAGGAAGAATAAGAAGAAGGAGAAAGAGAAGAAGAAGAAGAAGAAGAAGAAGAAGAATGAATCATCGAAATTATTTCATGGAAGTGTGGACAACATAACCACACGGCACCACACATAATAAAAGAACAATGTGAAACAACACAGTAGAATATACATAAGTATTATATTAACACTGCAGACACACTCATACATATATGAACATACACGTTTTCAGGATAACTTTTGATGCAGACAATTATCAACAGATAGTCATTGACATGTTCAGACACAATCAAATAAATATAGCACGAATATGAAAGTGATTATGACTTCAAGTAATAGGGAGTGAGAACAAATAGAAATCAGGGAATATTTAAATTAAAGACACATTATATTCCTCATGTATAAACGACAACATTGAAAGGACTTACAGAGTTTCTAAAGCTGTGAAGGTCTTGAAACTTACTTTCTCAATGTTCGAAATTTTATTGTTCTGAAGATATCTGAGCAGGAAAAAATGTTGCTTATTTTGACGTAGTATGGAATTGCAATAAAAATGAAATATTGTCTTTTTGTATAGGAAGAAAACCATAGGAAAATAAATGACAAGAAGAGATGAAGAAGATGAAGAGAAGAAGAAGAAGAAGAAGAAGATAAGAAAAGATGAAGAAGAAGAAGAAGAAGAAGAAGAGGTGAGAGGAGGAGGAGGAGAAGAGAAGAAGACGAAGAAAAGGTGGAGGAGAGGAGAAGAATAAGAAGAAGAAAAAGAAGAAGAAAGAAAAGAAAACGGTAGAGTGGGAGGAGGAGGAGGAGATGGAGGAGGAGATGGAGGAGGAGGAGGATGGAGGAGGAGGAGGAGGAAAGAAGAACCAGTGGAGAGAAGAAGAAGAAGAAGTAGAAGAAATGAGAAAACGAGAAGGTAGAAGAGTAGGAATCATGAGGTAAAGAGGAGTGGAGGGAGGAGGAGGAGAGCGATGATGCGAGGAAGAAGAAGAAGAAGAAAAGAAAGAAGAAGAATAAAGAGAAGAAGAAGAATAAAAATGAATGAAGAGGACAGAAGAAGAATAAAAAAAGAAGAAGAAAAGCAGGAGAAGAAGGAGAAGAAGGAAAGAAGAAGAAGAAGAAAAGAAGAAATAGATGATTAATATATTAGAGGAAAGAAGAAGAAAAAGATGAGAGGTTTTAAGAAGAAGAAAGAAGAGAAAAGAAGAAGAAGAAGAAGTCGAAGAAGAATAAGAAGAAGAAAGAAGAAGAAGAAGAGAAGAAGAGAAAAAGATGATGACGAGATAAAGAAGACGAAGAAAAAGAAGACGAGAAACAGAGAAGAAAAAGAAGAAAGAAGAAGAAAAGAAGAAGAAGAAGAACACACAACAACACAAGATCAAGTCGAACAAGATTAAGAAAGGAACAGAAGAAGATAGTGCACTCTGAAGTTTATTCGTTTCTGGGAGAAAATATATCAGCATTAAAGTATACATTTAGATAATAGTATTAGAAACTGAACGAACTTACAATGTTTTTAAATTCGAAATCCCCGTGAAGGTACCTTCTTCGATGGTTGAAATGTAGTTATTTCGCAGATCTCTATAGCAGTAAAGAGTAAAATAAATTATATGGAAAATATTTGTGATACATCAAACATTGTGGCTTTACAATGAAAGAAAGAAAATGAAAAAAGATTACGAAGAAAAGAAAAAGAAGAAAGAAGAAGAAAGAAAGAAAAAGAAGAAGAAAAGAAGAAAAAGAAGAAGAGAAGTAGAAGAAGAAGAAGAGAAGAAGAAGAAGAAAGAAGAAGAATAAGAAGAAGAAGAAGAAGAAGAAAAGAAGAATAAGAAGAAGAAGTCAAATATAACTAATGGATTGATTTAGTCACATTTCAAATAAAAAATCGTTGAAATTTGAGGTGCAAATCGAAGTGAAACAAAGCAACTGCAATAAAGGAACATAAAATTTTTTCGTATTATTTCATTTTCTCTCTCAATTTTTCACACTTTCTCTCACTATGTCTCGCACTCTTTCTCCCTGTTTGTATCTTCCAAACTCCTGTTCGGTTCCCCAAATTGAATTGATTTTGCTTATTGCAGTCAGAAAGTTCATACATTGTGAGTATATATATCAGCATTATTTATTACTTTCAGAAATTATTATCAAGAAACTGAACGAACTTACAATGTCGTCAAATTCGAAAGCCCATTGAATATACCTTGTTTCAAGGTTGAAATTTTGTTGCCGTCAAGATCTCTATAGAAGTAAAGAAAGAGTAAAATAAATTATACGGAAAATATTTGTGATGAAGCGTCAAACAATATGGATTTAGAATGAAAGGAAGAAAAAAAAAGACATATACAGTACAAGAAGAAGAAGGAGAAGAAGAAAAAGAAGAAGAAGAAGAAGAAGGAGACGAAATAGACGAGAGGAGAGAGGAAGGGAGGAGAAAGGGGAGAAAAAGAAAGAATAAAATGAATTGGAGGAGGAGGAGGAGGACGAATGGGGGAAGAGAAAAATGCAGGGAGAAGGAGTAAATGAGGTGAAGTAGGAGAGGCGAGGAGGAGAGAGAAGGAGAGAAGATAGAGGGGCAGAAATGGCAGAGGAGGAGGCGAATGAGAAAAGGAGATACAAGTAGAAGAGAAAGAAAAAGAGGGAGGAAATTGAAGGAGCAGAAAGTACGGGAGTATGTTTATGAAAAAAGAGTAGAAAAAGAAGATGAAGAGGAAGAAGAAGAAGAAGAAGAAGAAGAAGAAAAAGAAGAAGAAGTAGAATAATAATAAGAAGAACAACAAGAAGAAGAACAAGAAGAAAAAGAACAAGAACAAGAAGAACAAGAAGAAGATACATTGAAAACCCTGGTGTCCAAGAAGGTGAAACAGAAAATGTAATCAAAGAAATAACAGGAGATATTTCAGGGACAGGGAACAAACGTTTGAAGGAGAGAAGAGGGCTGAAATATCAGGGAATATACGGAATCAGAAATCAACATATTCAAATGCACTCATACACATACTTATATTCATAATATGAACGACGTAAGGTGATACGCACACTCACATTCACACATATTCTCACTCACCTGTGTGGAAATATGGCGAGAGAGATTATTAATTTCATATCGCTTAATTGACAGAAGAAAGTTATATTAGAAAACACCCTCTTGCAAGAAATATATCAGCAGTTAAATTGTATCAGGCCAAATATTCCTGCTTAAAAGTGCAGTACGTATTTCAGGTTTACAGAGAAAATGTATGTGACTACATTATTGGTATATATATATTTTCCGCTTCCACTTCAGTTGGTCTATCACATACATAAAGTGAAGGGAATGAAAAAGTCGAAGTTGAATGATAATATCGAAACACGAAGGAGAATATTGAAATAAGAAATGAAGGATGAGACAAATTATAAAATAAATGAATTACATAGTCACATTTCACACGGAACTACATTTATATATGAACATACACACATACTTCAGCTAAAAATATTTGATGCAAACATGTAAACTCAAGAAATTCAAGTAAAATCATTGAAATTAGGGGATCAAAAATGAGTTATTGAGATGCGAATTGAAACAAAGCAACAGCAACAAAGGAACATTAAATTTGTCCAATTATTTCACATTCTCTCTCAATTTCTCCCTCTTTCTCTCACTATGTTTCGCTCTCTTACTCCCTCTTTGTATCTTCCAAACTCCTGTTCGGTCCCCAAATTTCAATTGATCTTCTTTAGTGCAGTCTGAAAATTTATACGGTTATGAGTGTATATATCAGCATCAAATATTACTTTCAAAATGTAGTATCAAGAAACTGAACGAACTCACAATTTTTTTAAATTGGAAAGCCCCGTAAATGCACCTTCTTCGATGGTTGAAATGTTGTTGTTCCACAGAATTCTATTGCAGTAAAGAAAGAGTAAAAATGATTATATCGAAAATATTTGTGATGCAACATCAAACACTGTGGCTTCAGAATGAAAGGAAGAAAAATGAAGACAGATCACGAGGAAGAAGAAGGAGGAGGAAAGGAGGGAGAGGAGGAAAGGGGGAGGAGGAAAGGAGGAGCAGTGGGAAAGGAGCAGGGGGAAAGGAGCAGGGGGAAAGGAGCAGGGGAGGAGAATAGGAGAAGCGGTTGAGGAGGAAGGAGGAGGAGAAGAGGAGGTGGATGAAGAGGGGGAGGAGTATGAGGGGAGGAGGGAGGAGGAATGGGAGGAGAAGGATACGAAAAATGAAGAAGAAGAAGGAGAAGAAGAAGAAGACGAAGGAGGGTGATAAGGAGAAGAATAAGAAGGAGGAGAAGAAGAAGAAGAAGAAGAAGAAGAAGAAGAAGAAGAGAAGAAGAAGAAGAAGAAGAAGAAGAAGAAGAAGAAGACGTAGAACAGCAACAAGTAAAACAAGAGGAAATTATTTCGGTGGAAGTGTGGATAAATAACCACACGTTACCACAAGAATCAAGAGAACAATGTGAAAGGAAACAGTCGCTAAAACATAAGTATTATAATAACACTAAAGTCACACTCATACATATATGAACATACACGTTTCCAAGAATAAAATTTTGATGCAGACAATTATCAACTACCGGTCATTGTCATGTTCAGACACAATCAAATAAATATAGCACGGATATGAAAAGTGATTATGACTTCAAGTAATAGGGAGTGAGAACAAATAGGGAATATTTAATTTAAAGACACATTATATTCCTCAGGTATAAACGACAAAATTGAAAGAACTTACAGAGTCTGTAAGCGGCGAAGGCCTTGAAACATTCCCTTTTCAACCCTCGAAATTTTATTGTTCGTTAGAGATCTGAAGCAGAAAATAATATTGCTTAGTTTGACATAGTATGGAATTGCCATAAAAGTTTAAATATTGTTCTTTACGTATAGGAACAATATTATAGGAAAATACAAGAAGAAGAAGGAGAAGAAGAAGAAGAAGAAGAAGATGAAGAAGAAGAAGAAGAAGATGAAGAAGAAGAAACAAATATAAGCTAATGGAATGATTTAGTCACATTTCACAAGGAAATGCACCTATATATGGACATTCACACATACTTCTGCTAAAAATATTTGATGCCAACATGTAAACTCACAAACGTTGCAATTTTTAATACAAATTCAAATAAAATCATTGAAATTTGAGGCTCAAATATGAGTCATGGTGACTGGAATTGAAACAAAGCAACAGCAACAAAGGAACATTAAATTTGTCCTATTATTTCAATTTCTCTCTCAATTTCTCCCTCTTTCTCTCTTTGTGTCTCGCTCACTTACTCTCTCTTTGTATCTTCCTAAATCGTGTTCGGTCCCCAAATTTGAATTGCTCTCTGAAAGATGATTAGGTAATGAGTGTATATATCAGCATCAAATATTACTTTCGGAATATAGTATCAAGAAAATGAACGAACTTACATTTTTTTTAAATTGGAAAGCCCCTTGAATACACCTTCATTGATGGTTGAAATGTGGTTGTTCTTCAGATTTCTATAGCAGTAAAGTGAGAGTAAAAAAGATTAGATGGAAAATATTTGTGATGCAACATCAAAAACTGTGGATTTAGAATGAAAGGGAGAGAAATAAGAGAGCTGGAGATGAAGAGCGGAGGAGAAGAGGGGGAGAAGGAGAAGAAGAATGAATACTACTACTATTACTACTACTTCTACTACTACTACTACTAATAATAATAATAATAAGAAGAAGATGAAGAAGAAGAAGGAGGAGGAGGAGGAGGAGATGAATAATAATAATAATAAGAAGAAGAAGAGAAAAAGAAGAAGTAGAAGAAGAAGGAGAAGAAGAAGGAGAAGATGGAGGCGGAGGACGAGAAGAAGTGGAATAAGAAAAAGAATAATAATAATAATAATAATAATAATAATAATAATAATAATAATAATAATAATAATAATAATAATACTAAATTTTAATAATTTACTTAAAAATTACGTAAGTTTTCGGGTGAACGGGGATACATCAATCAGCCGAAACTTCAATTAAGCTTGTACAGTTTTGTAATAAGGTTTATTGTGTTCATGGTAGGGTAAATTTTACTGATGACATTCTATCAAAAATAAATTCGTCATAATTTGTTAAAACAGCACTATTTTGATTTCTTCACTTTTTAAGAATTTGGCAATTTAAGCGGATCTCGTCATTATCTGCAGTTTAATCCATCTGTATCATTTTTAATTATAAAAATAATCATTTCTTCTATAGGGACAAACCTGAAATTTGGGGAAGGGGACAAGTCCTTTGCATTGATCTCAGAGATATATTGCTATTTATTTTACCGACTCCAAAAGAATGAAAAGCAAAGTCAACCTCGACAGAATTTAAAATTGAAATGTAAAGACGAACGAAATACCGCTCAACGTTTTGTCTGGCATGGACAACGATTCTGATAGCTCGCTGCATATTCTATTATAAAACTAACACAAACAATAATTAACAATTATTCTGTGACACGATCTTATAAATTCAATATGGTAAGAAACAGTTTATTTGACTTCACAGCAGGTAACATATCGATTTGTTTTACTCTAACATAAGATTGTGCTTAAAGCTGTGAGATAAACAGCATAAGCGATTAACTGCGAACATATCAAGAATAATTTAAAACATTGGATGTGGAAAATACGCAGAAAGTGTCAAATACTTACAAATATTCAGCATTCGTCGGAATTGGTTGTGGAATTGATGCTAGATTGCGATTTTCACAATTTATATTTGTTGTAAGTGAATTGCAAGTACATATCTTGCATATATCTGAATCAGCTTGAGCCTCCAAAAACAATATCGTACACAGTATCAACACAAGAGCCCGTCTATATGATACTATGTGGTGAAACATATTGCTAGGCGTAGATTTATCTGTAAAAGAAGAAAATAGGAAATGTCAGAGATTTCAATGTTATTAACTTCAAATTGCAGATTCTCCGAAGGAACTAAAATTCACCCCTGTTCCACATAACAAATATATTTTTGTTTTCGTGACTGGATATTTAAAGCTAAAAAATTAAATTTCGATAAATTTGTGTGAAGAAATTTATTAAATATTATAGCTTTAACGTGTAATAATATCAAAGGAAATACCAAACACACACACACACACACAAACACAAACGCACTCCTACACACATCTGTAACCATACTCGCGGGGTCTAATATATTTACAAAACTAACGAACCATGAGTTTCGTGGACCCTAAATACGCAGTGGTTGTAAACCCGGTTGGGTCGTTAAATCCGATGGGACCCCACAAGCAACTGTACTGTAACGAAGGATTTTTCCTGTACCCCAGGTTTAGAAGCGTTCTTACAAATTTTTCCTCACCTACACTTTCATGATTTCATTTTACTTTTTTTTCTGAAAACAAGAATAAAGCATGAACGTAAATCTATATATATAAAACTCAACTTGTGTGTCTGTCTGTGTATATGTGTGTGTGTGTCCGTGTGTTTAACTTTCCGGCACATCTCCTCCTAGCCAACAAATCGTAGAACCACCAAACATGGGTCACTTAAAGTTTAGGCGAATGAAAATTGAACTGCGCTATATCTGTTCCGAAATTCATCTCGCAAGTGCAAAAATCGATAATGTGTTTGTTTAGGCCTTATCCCATGCATTGCATAGTGAACTTTATTCAGTCAGCTGTTTGACGTGAACTGTGTTCCCCACGCGTGCAAGCATACGTAAACTGCATGAAAAAAAAAAAATCAAGTTATAAAAACGAATCGCCGTAAACATTGTAGAAATTCGGCAAAGAAATGAATTTTCGGGATGTAGCCTGGAGGGTTTTTTCGTATTAATCGTTTGGACTTTGTGAACTCATACCAATTGTTTTCATAACATTTTTAACGCTTTGAATTAAATGTGACAATTTTGCGTTGAGTCTGCAGTTTGAATCACTAACCATATTTTAACAGGCCGGATTTTTGATCATCACAATACATCGCCAGCGACTCCCTGAAACTCTCCCCTGAAACCCCCGTTGAGAAATACTGATCTAAAAGAATAATTCAAAAATGCAATTATTTGATCAACAAAAATTATGAAACGCTTCTACGTACTTCCTATTGAGGAAATGGAACACATAAGCGCAAAAATAGAGGGCATTAAATGCTTGATTTAAAAAAAGTTTAGCTTAATTCGCGCGTGCATAGAACGCACGAGCGCACGAGCCGGGCAATACTGCTAGTGAACAAATAAAAATGGACGTACATCAAAAGAAGCCAATTTCTTTGGGGACACTAATAGACACAAGAAAATAAAGAAAGTGGATAAGGAAACAACAATAACAAAAGAAACATTAACAGCAAAACAAATTAAAAAGCTCAGAAAATTATATATACAATAATATCTATTTATCTAATAATTTATATATCTCTCTTCCCTTACACACATACACAACACACACACACAGCGATATACGCATATATATATATATATAAAGAGAGAGAGAGGGGGGAGAGAGGGAGAGAGAGAGAATAATAAGGTATTCAAAACGTCGGATGATTATATATTTCTTTATATATTTAAATTCTATATACGCTGTAGCGCTTGCTTCCATTATCGATAACTATATATCTGTACATCACTTCAAACTCTCTCTCTCTCCTCTCTCTCTCTCTCTCTCTCTTTATATGTATGTATGTATATATGTATGTATGTATGTATATATGTATGTATGTATGTATGTATGTATGTATGTATGTATGTATGTATGTATGTATGTATTGATAGATCGCTAGCCACTGCACATTCTTTTTTTCTCTCCTTGTTTCTCTCCCCGTTTCTTTCCGTGTTCCTTTCTGTGGAAGAGCCTAGCCTCGAAACGTTAAAAACTTTTTCACTTCCCGAGCATTATACTAATGCATCAGTTGGTTTTAAACACCACCTGTCTTCGTCTGTTTGTTTTTTTTTTTCTGAATTCTCCCTGTGTATGTATATATATATATATATAATATATATATTTAAATAATATATAGTGTGTGTTATATATATATGTGTGTGAGTGTGTGTGTGTGTGTGTGTGGTGTGTGTGATCTTTCTAATTTTGTTTTTTTTGCTTAACATGAAAATAGCCTTCCTTAACATTCAAGAACTTACTACAACTGACCAACTCACCATCAACACCGTCACATCATCTCACTTCATGTCAACTACTACTACTACTACTACTACTACTACTACTACTACTACTATTATCATCATTATATATATACTTTTTTAATATTATTATTATTATTATTATTATTATTATTATTATTATTATTATTATTATTATTGAGTTAGAGAGCAGTGCATGCCATCAAAGTGACACTGGGGTAAAATATACGAAGCCCAGTATACCCATCATGACTACCCGTCTGATAAGGGTACACTAGGCACATGCATCAAAACCATATATGCGCGACATGGTGATCTCACATCAAGATAAACAGCACATGACCTTGCAGGTGGGGCCCAGTTAGAATTTTCTTCTGGTCGAGTAACCCATCCCGCTCAAAAGGTCCCTGAATAAGGGTTGTTTAAGGATGTTGAACGAAACACCCATGTTTCCAGAGGTGAATTATTCAAACCCCAAAGAATCCCTCTCAACACATGGCTATGATGCTCCCCCACTACTTCTGCTCGTGATCAGAGATGCACATATCGTCAGCCACTAAGGGACATGCTCAACTGGTTACGGTCAAACAACTGACAAGCAAATCTGTGGTATTGAGCAGAATATTTGCTGTAGCCCATCTTTTATACCAAGACAAAAACAATGTACATGATAACATTTTCAATGAGTTAAGATCAGGAGTCATGCGGGCCACTGTCTGGTACTGCATCAGGGCATGATCATTATTATTATTATCATTATTATTATTATTATTATTATTATTATTATTATTATTATTATTATTATTATTATTATTATTATTATTATTATTATGTTTTTTATTATTATTATTATTTCTCTCCGACACGACGGACATATGTGAATCAGCTCTGTGAGTTTTGTGCCAATTTTATTGGAAATTTTTCAAAAATTGTTATAATTTTCGATATTTTTGTGGCCAAGCCGACTAACTTTTTACGGAGCTAGTTGGCTAGGTAAAGTTTTACCCCTTTGGGGGTAAAATCACTGTTTAAAACTGACTTTTTGCATTTTATCTCATTGCACATTTCCCAAAATGTCGTTAAAAAAAGCAGCTGTCTCTTCCCTTCTTTTTACACCACCCCCTCCACAAGAAGAAAAAAATTTGTTAGCGGTTCCGAACCGCCCATTTCGCGCCGTAAAAGGCAAAGAAAAGTTTGCAATGGAACGTGCTGGAAACCAAAACGTTCCAAATGAGAACAAAAAAGAAGACGTCACTTTCGACGTCATTTTAGATTTCCCTCCTCTGCCTACAACTAATGTTATAGTACCGAAGGGTGAGGAAGGGATATTAATGAATAACAAAGTGACAAATAAAGAAAGGAAAAATGAAGAAGATTCCAAAGGTTTTGCTTCAGCTGCGAAGGAGATTTCGGACGAAGTAAAAGTTTGAATAGAGGATATTAAAATGGCAAAAGAGTTGTTAGGAAAAGAGGGAAACTGTGTTTTCCTCAACACACCTCAACAACTCATACATGACACCAACAAAAAAACAATTTTTTACAAAGTTTTCGACAAGAAAACTAAAAGACTGGTTAACGCCACACCCCAACAATTAGAAATGGCTCTAAAGCCCATATGGAGCAAAAAGAGCTTTGTGACCAGAGGGAAGCGTTTCGGAACCGTGGAGCTTCGCTTCCCAACAGAGAAGCAAGCAAGGGCGCATGCCATCTCGCCCTTGCAAAATGAAAATTTGTTCCTTGTGCCAACGTACGTCGGGCGTAGGGTCCAGAAAATAAGAATCAACACAATACCCCCCGAACTAAACATATCATGGCTAGTGGCGGCTATCCTCTATGGCATAGAGGACACTGCCACTATTCTAAATGTTCGGAGGGTAAGAGAAAAGAACTGGTCAGGTATGGGTATTGAACTGCTGGTACAGATCGAGCAGGAAAACATTAATGCCATACCTGACTCGGTCATTTTACTGGATGGAACCAGGCTAAACGTTACTGCAGAGGGGCGAAAGCCAAAATGTCTCCTCTGCAGTAGCGAAAGCCACCTGAAGAGGGACTGCCCCATTCAAAATAAAAGAATGGAGGCAAACAGCAAGAGGCAGCAACAGCAACAACAACAACAACAACAACAACAACAACAACAGAAACAACAACAACAGCACGAAACACCAAAGGCTGCCACACCACCAACATCATCACCAGCACCAAGACGAACGACACCATCTCCAACAACAACAACCACCAAACCAACACCAACACCAGTACCTAGAAGGTCGACAGCAGCATGAAGAGAAGGGGAGAGTTCACCGACGCGGGCACCATCAACAGCAACAGGAGCAGCGGCACCACCGATACCGGCGGAACAAACAACCTTTCGTCCTGCTGCTGAAGCAGACCCCTCAACCATTCCTTTGCCGGATGAAGAGTGCTCGGATTGTGCGAGCACTGATTCCCACAAAGGAGAGTGGCACACGGTGCCTCCAAAAAAGAAAAGGAGGAGAAAACAAAAAGACACACAGGGGAAGCACGAACAAATACTGCTTCCAAACATCAACAACAACAACAACGACAACACACACTCACAACAACAAACAACAACAACACTTTCGACACCACTACTACCACTGCCACACACAAACACACACAGACGCAATTACATCAATAAATACAAGGAACCAGGAACTGGTTGAATACTTGAAAGACAGAACTAGTACAAGTATAACAGATTTTGTTATACCAACACAAAACACACCACCAGCACACATTCTCACAATAAAAATAAACACAAAAACATACAACGAAATAAAACAAATATTCCCTAACGATGTGGGATCGTTAGGGGAAAGTTTCTCTAAGAAACTATATAAAAATATAGGGGAAGCACCCGTGCAAAACCACAAGGGAGCCACCCCTACCACCAACAACAGTAAGTAGAGCCTTTTTTCTCCTTTTTTCCCTACTTTTGAAACATGGCAAATATTAGAATCGGTTGCTTGAATGTGAGAGGCCTCGGGTCACCTTGGAAACAGGGTCACCTGTTAAACGACGTGAGGTTTTATGATGTGGATGTAGCAGCCATCAGTGAAACCATGTTCTCCGACCCGCAGGAACTCGCAGCCCTTTTCGGCGGATACGAGATATTTCTATCTCCGTGTCGGCCGGGAGCGGGCGGTGGTGGTACTGCGGGTCGGAGAGCCTGGTTTGTTTCGGAAGGGCCTGGACTTGAAAATAAGGACAGTCTTCTTGGATCCGGAAGGTAAGTTGGTGGTCCTCGACGTAGACGGTAGTGACGGCGGTGCTTTCAGACTACTGGCTGCCTACGCTCCGACTCTGGTGCTAGTTGGGGATTGGAACGCCGTCCTAGACGAACGTTTCGATCGGGTGGGCAGGGGAGTGTCTGATAGGAGAGGAGGAGGAGGAGGGTGCAAGAGCCTCGCCAACCTACTCGGACGCTTTCAGCTGTCCGACAGGTTTCAACTAGACAACCCGAATGTGCCAATGTGGACTTGGACCAATCGCATTGGGTCGTCTAGATCGTACTTAGATAGAGTGTTTTGTAGGCCAGCGGATAAGGACAGCGTAGGGTGTCCACAATTCCACCTAGTCGACTATACGGACCACAAATTAGTGATCTGTACGATCGACTTAGGCTACATAGACAGGGACCCGGCTACTGGAAGCTGAACGCGTCGTTAACGGCGTGCAAAGCTTACAGAGACCGGATTAGTTTACTAGTTAAGCGGGCGCTCACGGGGGCAATCATCAACAACTGGTGGTTTGCCCTCAAGAGAGCAATTAGAGTAGAGTCGATTAGGTATAGTAAGACTCTAGCTATTGAACGTAGGAAGAGAGAGCGGGATTTAGTTAAGAAACTAGACGAGGCTCTTGAGACTGGCATCGCGACCGACGTGTTGGCGGCAAGGTTGGCCCTCGACCAACACTTCGACGCCAAACATGAAGGCTGCGTTGTCAGAGCTAAGGCACGTTCGCTAAGCGGGGAGGGGACTAGAGCCAATCGATGGGCCCGCGTGGCGGAGGCGAAGCGAGGCAACCAAGCAACCATTCGGTCTTTGGTGGACCAGAACGGGCGCGTGGTTACCGAACCGAAGCAGATGTGTACGGTGCTTCAGCGGCACTTTGCTCAACTGTTTGGGACGAGCGGTGGAACGCACAATGATGCAGACTTCGGTGTGTACCTGGACGGCCTACCGCAACTCTTGGACAGCGAGGCAGAGTGCTGCGAGGGACCGATATCTGCCTGAGAAGTGGAGGAAGCGATGAAGAGTTGCACGAGAGGTAGATCGCCTGGTTTGGATGGTCTGCCCTACGAGCTTTACACTTCAATGCCAGACTTGTTTGCGGGCCTGTTGGCAAACGTCTACTGCAACTGGCAGCAAAACGGGAGAATCTCTGCTTTTGTCTGTCGAGGGGTGGTGGCCTTGCTGAAGAAGGACCCAAACAAGGGGGACGTTATAGGGAATTTTCGGCCCATCACTCTGCTCAATGCAGAGTTGAAGATTTTGGCCAAGGTGCTAGCCAAGAGATTGGCGCTTGTCGTGGACAAGCTGGTCGGCAAGACGCAGACATGCGCCGTGCCGACCAGGTCGATACACGACAACCTCCATCTCATGCGCTACCTCATAGAGAGGGTGGGTTACGACGCTGGCGCGGGTGAGGCTTTGATCAACTTAGATCAGAGTAAAGCCTTCGATAGGGTCGACCATCGGTACCTGGCAGCTGTTCTCAAGGCAGCCGGCTTCGGTCCAGTGTTCCGCGGGTGGATAGCTGCTTTATACAGCAACATCTGCTCGGTGATACGGGTGAACGGTCACCTTTCGGAACCGTTCGACATCTCGCGTTCGGTCTGCCAAGGATGCCCTCTCTCCTCCCTCTTGTACATATTGACTCTCGAGCCATTACTGCACAAGTTGGAGGCTTTGAGGGGTATCCCGCGCGATCTAGTAGACGGAAACAGCGTGTCTGCCTATGATGACGACGTCACCGTGATGGTGTCGACCCACAGGCACATTGGCCTGATTGGCGAGACACTAAACGAGTACGAAGCGGTGACAGGGGCAAAGATTAACGCGGAAAAGTCTGTGGGCCTGCAACTGGGCACCTGGAGAGGCAAGCCCATGCCGTCCAAGAGCGTCGTAGGGCGCTGGACAGACGGACCCATTAAACTGCTCGGGGTCTGGTTCGGTCCGGACCTCCAGCTGGATAAAAACTGGGAAGAGGTGACGAGCAGGGTGGCACGTCTCACCCAGAAATGGGCCGAGAGGAAGCTGTCCCTGAAAGGTCGAGCGGAGGTGGCGAATGCGTACATCGCATCCGTCATCTATTACCGCTTGACCGTCGTCCCTTGTCCCGACCGCTGGTTGGCCAAGCTGGTACGCCTGCTCTTCGACTTTTTGTGGAAGGGTCAGGTGCCACTGGTCAGGCGATCCATCTGCTGTCAACGACCGCTGAACGGAGGCCTTGGAATGCCGTGGTTGCTGATGCGCAGACATGCGCTCAGGCTGCGACATGTCAAGCGTTTCCTAGACGGTGAACAGGTATGGTCGTCTTTTGTCAGACGCGACTTCCGCAGCTCGTCTCTTTGACAGAGCTGCAGACCTGGATCAAACTTAGACCGAGAAAGGGCGCTTGGCACCTCGAGTGCCATCAAGCTCTCTCCACCCTCCGCCAGGCGGGCAATGCGATCGGTTACAGCTCCACTCTAGCGTTCTATAGAGGGTTAGTGGAGGAAAAATGCGACGACGTTCTCGGGGAAACTCTAGGCGTTGAAGATGACGAACTGTGCTGTCTGTTCGGAAGGACTTTCGGGCCGGGGCCGATGGATAATTTCCAGAGATCGCTCGCCTGGCAGTGCTACCGAGGGACTCTGTCTGTTCGAGATAAACTCTACCGGCACGGAAGTGCCGTTAGCCGGGCCTGCCCGAGGTGTTGCCAGGACGACGAAACCGTTCTGCACGCACTCGTCCAGTGCCCGAGTATTGCTGAACTATGGGTTTATGTCGAACAGCTACTGTCGCGTGTAGGACGGATCCGGCTATCGGCCGAATCCATAGTGAAGATTGCCCCACCGACCTCCTTTAACGAGGAGGGCGAGGCCGTTTTCTTGTGCCTAGTGGCTGTGGCGAAAGAGGTGGTATGGTGGACCCGTTTGAAAGGGCTAAAGTCAGACAATTTCCTCTTTGGTCAAGGCCTCATCAACTTTTTAAAGTTTCACTTGAAAAGGAAGATGTGGTTAGAGAGGAGAGTGCTGTCCGATAGCAAATTTTCTGAAACGTGGGTGAATTGTGCGAGAATGGCCAGTATAAATGGACCAGTTCTCAGGTTTCGCCTGTGATTCAAAAAGGTACTATAAAAGGAGAAAAAAAGGGACTCTCTACCCCCTTTTTTGACCAGGCTCCCGTTGGCTTTTATAGGCTTTTTTCCACCAGGAACCTTTCGTAACGCCTCCCCCTTTTGGGAATTTTTCGTTGTTAAATATTTTCATTGTTACACTGTTGTTTACACGGATTTTTCACAAACGGACAAAACCCTTTGTAACCTTTCGTCCTGTGTTGTCCCTTTATGTTTTCCAATCATGTGTGTCAGCCCTTGTGGCCAATAAAAAGAATAAATCATTATTATTATTATTGTTGTTGTTGTTGTTATCATTATCATTATTATTGTTGTTGTTGTTGTTATTATTATTATTATTATTATTATTATTATTATTATTATTATTATTATTATTATTATTATTATTATTATTATTATTATTACCATTCAGTAGTTTTATTTTTATAGCGTGCTTTCACTTCACTACCGAGCGCAGCTCTGTGTGCCTTGGGTATGTGCTGTGATTTGTTGTGATGCTCTGATGGTTATTGTATGGAAAGTGTTTTGCGTAGGATGTGTGCAGTGCCTAGTAGTGCAATTTTCTGTATGTTATATGTGTTTGTAACTCCTGTTACTTTTGTCATGTATTTGTCTGAATATTTTTTTATCATGCCTAATGCACCTACTATGATAGGAATTGTTTCTGTTTTCAGATTCCACATTCTAGTTACCTCTATTTCTAGGTCTTTGTATTTTGAAAGTTTCTCCATTTCTTTGTTGTTATTATTATTATTGTGTCTGGTTTTGGAGACTAGTTGTTCGGAGCTCTAATCTTTCTTTAGAATTTGTTGTTCCAATGTCTGTTTTCAAAATTTTATTGATGACAGAACCCACCTCGCTGTAAACGGGGCTAGCTGCGGTGGCCAGAATTCGCCCCTTAAAGGCGAATTTTGAGTTTTAAAAACTACAAATTAATATTTTAAAAAGAAAAAGTTCAGTATGGCTTCCCAAATCGAGGCAAGTAAAGGTTCTTACATCATCCGTTTTGACATTTTGTCACCTCCGCTTGTTAATATTTTTGAGAAACAAAGCAAAGACAGCAGCAGCAGCAGCAATAGTGGCAACAACAACAACAACAGCATCACAACCATCAGCACGAACAAAAACATAACAGAAAAATGAAGAGGAGGCAAAGAATCAATCCACTTTGACCCTAAAAAAGAAGACATACCACCAGAAATAGACAGCTGATTCTTGATGGTAGCTGTCCTCTTGGACATATAGGTCAAAACGAGCATCTTACAGATGCGGAAACTTTACTAACAAAACTATTCGGGGCAAGGGCTAAAATTGTGGGTGAAAATGGACAGCCAAAGTCTGGACACAATTCCAGATATCATAAATCTACACGGTGGCACCAACCTCCACGTGGCCTTTGAAGCTTGATGGCTGCGGCATCATCTGTGTGGGGACACAAATCACCTAAAGTTCTTCTGTTGCTCACAACAAATTAGAGAAAGGAGCCTCTCACTTTTGCCAACATCACCACCACCACGACCACAGCAACAATAGCAACAGCACCAACAGAGGCAGGTGACCATCGTGGCAAGAAAATCAAGAGTAACAGTAGCAGCAACACTAATCGCAGCAAAACGGGCAGCAGCAAAACCAACAGCATCAATCCTGGTCCCCACCACTAAAAGAAAGCAACAACTTTATGAATAGGACAACGCCAAAAAGCTCTACAAGATTTGACCCTCCCCTGTTCGGAGCACTCAGACATACCTGACATACCGCCGTAGTGATCTCATTCTCGCCCACAACATCATAAGAGGAAAGTGTAACCTCTCGAAAGAGCTGTTCTTCACTCCTGCTCCAGAGCGTCGGCTGCGGGGTCATTCCAAAAAGCTCTACCTGCGACGATTTCATCTCAATCGAAAGAGAGGAGTTGCGGATTGCGGGTTGCGGATCCGTGGAACAAGCTGCCAGACGAGATGGTGAAGATGCCGACGACCGCTTTGTTCAAAGCCTCCCTGGACCTCAAGTGACCTGAACTCTTTACATGAACACCACCCTGTACTTAACTCCATGTCCCCCTACATGGCCTTGCTATTTGCTTTTGAGCCAAATTAACTAACTAACTAACTAACATACCTTGCGTGGAGGGGGACGACGAAAGACCAAAACGGCAAGAAGTCGCCTGAACACGCAAAAGAAAATGAAACAGAACCAAAAACACACAGACAATACAGACATAGACTTGCCCAAATGCATCAATAAAATAACATTGATATTTTTTCACCGTTGTTGCAATCATCTGAAATGGAACTGTCAAAGCACGATATTCGAGCAATTTTGCTATTCAACATCAAAAAAGGATGTAAAGCAGCTGAAACTGCTCACAATATCAACAAAACGTTTGGTGAGGAAATGACCAGTGAGTGGTCAGTTTGAAAATGGTTTAAACGATTTCGCAGTGGAAACGTGAAGATCGTGAGCGTAGTAGACGCTCATCTGTCATCGATGGCGGTCAATTGAAGACCGTCATTGAGAAAGACCCACGTAAAACCACTTGAGAACTTCAAGTCAGCCAGAAAACTGTCTGCAATCATTTGTATGCGATCGGAAAATCAGGAAAGCTCAACAAATGAGTACCACACGATTTGAATGAAAATCAAAAAATGTGAACTTATGAAATGTGCTCGTCGCTTCTTCGCCGAAACCAGACCGATCCATTTCTTGACCGTATTTGCGATGAAAAGTAGATTCTGTATAATAATAAAAAATGTTCTTCGCAGTGGATGGACCAAAATGAAGCACCGAAAAGCTTCCCTAAACCCGATCTCTTCAAAAAAGAGATTATGGTGATTGTTTAGTGATGTGCTGTTGGACTCATCCACTATAACTTATTAACACCCAGAAAATCCATTACTGCAGTAACATATTACCAAGAAATTGCCAATATGAACGAAAACCTGCTACTCCTCTGTCCTAGACTGGTCAATAGATGAGGGCCAATCATTCTTCATGACTATACTCGACCACACGTTTCACTAATGACGCTCTAGAAGTTTAGGGAATTTGGCTACGAAGTTATTCCCTACTCAGCCTATTCCCCAGACCTTTCCCCCAACGACTACCACTCTTTCAAGTATCTTTATGGTTTCCTTCGAGAGAAGGAGTTCAAAAATCAAACCGATGCTGAAAGCGCGTTCAAAGAGTCCATCAGCTCCAGAACTCCAGATTTTTATGTTAACGGAATAAACAAACTTTGTAACTCATTGGCAAAAATGTGTTTTTAGTAATGGTACAGACTTTGATGAATAAAATTTCCGCATTGCTGAAATACATTGTGATGAATTTCATGTTTCAAAACGTTGCTTACTTTTTACTCAGCCTGATATTTATTTCCATGTCAAACGGGAATGGGAGGCGGGGGTGGAATGGCAGTGTTGTCCCAGAGACGCCTGGATCTCAACACAAAGATTATCTTCCTGGACCCAGAAGGTAAGTTGGTGGTCCTGGACGTCGTGAACAGTAGTAACGGAGGTGCCCTCAGTCTGGTGGTTGTTTATGCCTCGACACGTTCAGGATAGCTGAACATCTTCAGACGTCTGAAGGTTTTCCTTAGAGTGTCTAGAGCAGGTGTCTGTAACTTATGGCACGCGTGTCATGTGTAGCACGCGGAACAATTCACAATGGCATGCACACCACTCGGCAAAAACTAAAAGTAAATTTTTATTTATAACTAAATCTGAGGAAGCGACATCATAATAATTAAATTACATATCTTTTTTACGATCCATCTATTCTAGCGTAAACTATCTGAAGTTAGCTGTATTTGGTAGTATTACATTTCCTTTAAAATATAGTACTACTGAATACAATTTTAATACGAAATTATGAATGTTAGTACAATTAATTTGTTTGTAAGCGGGAGCTGAAAGCATTTATATGTACTTTATTACTGAAGCCGGGAGCTAGAGGTGCGAACGCTTATTGTTTCGAACTCGGCTGTATATTTAGCAGTTAACCACTTTACAGCAGCCAGTCTAAATAAAGACACTCTTTAAAATGGGTTCCTACATTGCGGGTCGTCTATAAGTAGACGCTTTTAAAATTATTCTCACATTTTGGGAAGAAAAAGCGGTAACGAGTAGGATTTTGAAAAGGAAATAAACATGAAAAGTCAACAATTATAGTTATTTTCTTAGGTTTTCTTAGGTTATAGTTATTTTCTTCGTGAGTCAAGTTGTCTGATCTTTTGAGTATATTTTTGTTTATTCATATCATCTATTTTAATCTAATTATTTTATTATTACAAAAATTAATTCATTAAATTAATTTCATTCTTTTTTACTATTTATTTTATTCTAATTATCTTTATTTAGTTACTTTTATTTTTATTTGTAGAACCTGATTTAAGGGTTTATACAACTGTCATATCAATTATCAATATAGAGTACCCCAAATTGAATATCAAAGGACCAAAATTTGACGTTCGTTCATTTCAAGATTTCTGGAGCACTGAATATGGATTTGTATAACAAAATCATCGATGTTGGTGTGCGTTGCTGCTGTGAATTTGTCGTATGTCGTACATCAAGTGTACAAAGACACTATCAAACTAGACACCAGACTATATTTAAAAACGCTGATGAAAAAAGGCAAATCATAAAAAGGGCTATTTCTAGTTACAAAAAAATCACTTCTGTTTTTGTTCAAATGCTTGGAACCAACAATGAAGCCAAATAATGTAGTTAGACAATTGCTCAATGGACAGCCGGAAAATTTATCAAAAATGCTTTTCTGAGAATTGCTAAAATTTTGTTCAGTGATTAAGCAAACGCTGAAAAAATACTGTCTCGAATTCAAGAAATACCAACTTCTGCATGATCAGTTGAGAGACGTATAACTGATATCGATGAAAACATACTAAAATAAAAATTTGAATTACAAAAAGCTGCTGCATTCAGTGACTCCTATCGATGAAAGTACTGACGTGAATGACATGGCGAACCTAGCAATTGTTGCAAGATACTGGGACAATGATCGTATTTACGAAGAATCATGTTGTTTGATTCCTCTTACCAATACATCTACAGGACAGGACATTCTGACTGCATTTCTAAATAATTTCGAAAATCAAGCCATTAATATAAATAAAAATATATTGTATTACTGGTGGTGGTGCACGTGCAATGGTTGGAAAGGAAAAAAAAATTATTAAGCGTCTTGAAATCACATTTCCCGCAGTGTAATGTGTTTTAATTGCATTGGACATCAGGAAAATTTAGTTGCAAAACTTTCGTCACAAAGCTTGAGTTCTGTCGTGGAAACTGTTGTTAAAGTAGTTAACTTCATGGTTTCTCGCTCTTCACTGACTCTTCTGCAAGAACTGGACAGCGAATATGCAGACTTCCCACTTCACAGTAAAGTCCTGCAGCGTAGACTCGGTTGAAATTCCTCTCTCTCATATATTTATATATACGTGCATTCGAACGTAGCAGGGAACAGCTAGCCTTTTGCCGCTATTTCGATCCTGTTGTGTCCATTACTCTGATTAGTTGGTATTGGCGCAGTTTGTCGCGCCAAATTGCCGCGTATAACCAGTTGGAGACCTTAAATACGATTACGTGCAGCAGCCTGTTCACTACCCCGTTTTAGCCTACTTCTCCTTATAAAAACTCAGCCTTTTCTCCTTTCGAGGTCTTTTGGTTCCAGACCTTTTAAGGTCTAGCTACTGACCACGAAACACAGCCAGTTCCAGAGACATACCAACTTTGTCCAACAGCATTACAACAACCTCCATCTTCGTCGCCACCACCATGTCCTTAACGTCGTCAACATCATCTCTCTACGTACACAGCTCTGCAAGCGATTCACCCAGGTTCTAACATTTCGCTGTTCGTGAATTACTTCACCATGGGTCAACAACAAATATACAACCAGTATGAACTCCTGTACAAGTTAATCAGGCAGCAGCATCAGAGCCACAACATCACGTTCGACATGTACCTGTAACTGTCCCCTACATCAATGAACCCACACGCATACATTCTGTTCTCATGACGGCTTGTCTATCGTTCAGTATACATGATGCACACACAGACACATCTGTTAACATATCAAAAAATCTTCTTTTAATCATTCTACGCGGTTGTCTCCTTTTTCCATCAGGCAAATAGATGGTACTATCAATTTTCTCTTTAATGTAAGGGCTGTGTGGTGTGGTACTAAAGAGCCATTCTTGTCACCTCGCATCGCACGGTCCTTACAGTCCGTCGACTTTGTCGGGGTAGAGTTTTGAACAGATTTCTATCATGCTTAGAAGAAGTCAAAATATTTCTTGAAAGGAAACAGTTCCCAGAATTGAACAACGAAGACGGGTTATTTAAACTGATGCTTCTAACTGACAGTCACTTGAATTATTAAAATTTGCATTTAGAAGAGAGAGGTAAAAAAGTACTTGATCTTTTTGAATACTGGGAAGGGTTTTTGTTAAAATTAGATTTTTTTTGTGTGATACACTTAGAAATATTTAAAAATACTTTGCAAATGTAAAAGCTTATTCGAATCGATTTAATATTTAATAAAAATGAACTTCAAAAATATATTGCAGCGTTGAAAGAAGAATTTTCCAAGTGAGATAAAGATTTCGAAACAGACGCTCCTATATTTTCGTTTCTCATGAAACCAGGCTTTGATGGATTTGAGAACGAACCCATTTCGTCTATCACTTTTTGGCTCAACAACAAATATACAGGATAGTTTTGAAGTGGAAATACTTGAATTAACCACTTCAGAATTAAGGGGAAAAATTATGGAATTACGAAAATCTCTTGAAAGAAGCAGCTTAGAGAAGTCAGTTGCCATCTTCAATCGCTGGAAGATGTTGCCTGAAAGATTCATTTCTTTGAAGAAAATCGCTTCAGCTCGGCTTCACCCTTTAGCTCAACATATACAGGATTACCCAAAAACAATAGAACCCATAAAATTTCGGTTTCCGTCTACCAAATCCATTTCCAAATAACATGCAGTGGAAACTGAACATGGATCTATCTGATTGCGGAGCAAGTTTCTTACCACATAGCCACGCCTATGAATGTGTGTTTATGTATAAGTCTATATATAGGATGAACAGGACAAACAAATATTTAAATAATAGTTCTGACGTGCGTGTAACAAGGTTATGGTTGCTTGGAACCAAATGCTCACCAACAAATGATCGTCAGGAACACCGTTATAGTATTAAATTGCATAGTTATAGAAAGATAGAGGGAGAGGGAAAAATAAATCATATATAAATGTGTGTATATATATATCAATGTTAAATCTTAAAAGAAAAGTAACAAACATTGATTTACCTCTATAACGCCGGATCCAAATATGACTTCAGTTTGAATTTTTGACAGAAATTAAATAAGTTTTATCCACTTATCTGAATATTCTATTGCCTCAAATAAGTTTTCTGTCTCACGTTCCAGCTGTTATCCGATAAGCATACTGAATAAAATACCCTGTTGTAATAATTATCTATTTTATTTTTAAACGAGAGTGGCAGTATTTTCCCTTGATGTACGTGATTGGCTGAAATTCTTTAATATCCGGAAAATAAATCCATTTTCCAGCTATTCACCATTCCTACAAGTCAAGTGTTGAAATGGTCGCTGTGTAACATGAGATGAAGTGTTCTGCGCACAATACTCCTCTCGTTGCAGGATTTGAAATCACGACCTTGTTATCCTGAGTAGCATCCCTCATCACGATTTCATGTGTCATCGACTTCTATTATATTACCAAAACTTTATTTTTCATATGTCTTGGCAACACCCAGAGAATATTCTTATCTACTTGACGCTTTTCTAAAACAAACGCCATTTTTTTTATCGATTATTGGGATGACGATATCTGCTCAAAGACACGACCTCATCTCTCTAGTTACTAAAATTCAAACCCGACGAATTTCCCTCCTTTCCCAGAATATATTTCACTTGGTTGTAAAGTATGCTTGTTGTTCAGTGATGACAAGACTATGATCAGAGGCGTTTCGGCCATGATCATCCCGTCGATTTACTTATATTGCAATGTGTGTTGTGTTCTTTCCGTGGTTAAGTCGGTAGGGAGTGAGACAATGGAATATCATTGTCTCAAATGCTTACGATAGGGCTGATAGTGCAAATTTTCAAGTAATGGACATTCATTAGTCCTGACACCTACACCTACAATAATTATTGAAACCCATCACAAGATGTGGATGTTAATTTTCATAGAACTCTCCGAAATATAAGTCCGACCTTACGATAAAGATGAAGCATTAATTTCTTTAATGACATCTAGGACTGAATTATTCTGCTACTAGATGAGGAACGAGAATAAGATTCTCTACGTGGTTTACTCTCCATGTAGGTTTAACATATTGTAACTTTCATGTATATGGGTTATCTCAAGTGCAACATACCCTCGAATATTTAGGGGCATCCAGTTCACCCTGTGTAATCTGCCGTAGGACTCACACAGCAGATGCAGGTACTAGAGGGTAAAGACGGTACTAATTCCCTAAGTTGTTCACGTGAGCATCTGCATACCAATTTATTATTATTCCATATACACACAACAGTTTAGATTGTGTGAGTACGATTGTATATATATATACATATAGAAATATATATAGATTTATGTATATATATATATATATATAAATATATATATATATATATATATATTGTTACGGAATCACCCGTCGTCGCTCGCCCGAACGGCACAATCTCGCCACGGAACCCAAAGAGAGGAGGAGAGGAGAGATACAACAACAGCCACAACCGCAGCAGCACAGAGATACAGAGGCACAACCCAGAGAGACACCCAAAAGAGGCACAGAGGCAACAGAGACACTGGCTTATATTCAACAACAGTTTATATGACAATCAATTGCTACACATCAAATACATTTAAGGCAGACATTTAAAGGAAGACATGCACGTGACTACTCAATACATCATACAACAGATCAAAGCATAATACAACAGCAATTCAAGAGTACAATTCAAAGTTCACGTCCGAAGACAACAGTTCTTTAAAGTCTCTTTCTAAACATCACAGATAAAGTCACATCAACAAGTCCTTTACTCAATTCTGAACATAAATACCACAACTCGATAATCGACATATCGACAAGTCCTTGACTGTTCTTTCCACTGTTCAATACACCGTGACACATATCAATGCACAAACACATACCTCAATTCCTAATTGAATCTGCCAGTGTCCCATTCCTCTCAATACTGCTAAATCCTCTGTACATATCCCTTCTGTGCCGCCAAGCTTTCTCGCATCCAACTTGCTCCTAAAATTCCAACGCTTCTAAGATTCCATCTACTCGCTCTGACCTCCAGAATCCGACTGTCTTCTTCGAGGACCGGCCAGCGACTGCAAGATCCGTCTGTGTTCTTCGACGACCGCTCAACGACTGCCAAGACCTCACTTCGTCTCTGTGCTTCTTCCACTCCCGCATCTCCCTCTGTACCGCTCATACCCTCTCTAACTGTCCCTTAGTCTTATACTCTATCTCTCTCATGACAGCTCTACCATACTCTCTGCCTGTCCTTCTCTCTTACTGTCAATACCCTCTCCATCTGCTCTTAGATTCCCTTAATCTGTCTTCCTCTTTCACATTCTCACTGACCCTTTTCTCAACCGCACGAGGTCACAGGTCCTTCCAAAACTCATCAGTCTCCCACTAAACAAAGAACCTGTCAGTTCCTTTACCAGACATGCCGGCGCAACACCCACGATGTGGGTCAGCAATACTGCGCTAGTTAAACCCGTAACACTATGTATATGTAGGCGACTATGTGCAAGTGTGTGTACAAACACAAGTGTACGGGGTCCAACACACACACAGACACACGCACATACACACACACATGCACACACACATATGTGTATGTATATTCATACTCATTCAGAGATCTACACACACATATAAAAAGTGTATTCTTTTCTTTAATTCTTTTACTTGTTTAAGTCATTTGACTGCGGCCTTGCTGGTGTGCCACCACAAAAACCTTTAAGCCGAAGAGGCGAAGAAATTTACCCCTGGGCTTATTTTTTGTAAGCCTGGTACATATTTTATTGATCGCTTTTGCCGAACAGCTATGTTAAGGCAGGCGTAAAAGACCTGATCTCAAGCTGTGAACGGGTAGCTAACATAGTCACATAGACACACACACAAACACAATCACACACACACACACACGCACACACACACACCTATATATATATATATATAAAACGGACTTCCTTCGGGTCCGTCTACAATACCCACTCACAAGTCTTTGCTCGGCCCGAGTCTATAGTAGAAGACACTTTCCAGGTTGCCATGCAGTGAAACTAAACCTGGATCTATGTGCTTGCGGAGCAAGTTTCTTACCACATAGACACGCCTATGCATGTGTGTTTATGTAGAAGTCTATATATAGGATGAACAGGCAAACAATTGTTTAAATAAGACTTCTTACGTGCGTGTAACAACGTTATGGTTGCTTGGAACCAAATGCTCACCGACAAATGACCGCCAGGAGCAACGTTATTCTATTAAGTTGCATAGTTATAGAAAGATGAGAGAGATGGTAAAATAAATCCTATATATGTGTGTGCGTATATATAAATGTTAAATCTTAAAAGAAAAGTAACAACAATTGATTTATCTATTCGCATTCTGAGTTCCTTTCCTGTCGAACTCCCCTTTGCCTTTCATTTCTTAGAGGTGCTGAAGTCCAATTAATCGACTGGCCACTTCCCCCACAAAACACAACTACTGGCATTCTACCTAAGCCAAAGACAACATTATATGAGCGGCAATCTAGGATTTTAGGACAAAGAATTCCTACGCGGTGTCATATGTAATAATGTATGGTTATATAAAGATGCATGAGGATATATATACATACACAAACACGCACAAATATGTGTGTGTATGAGTGTGCGTGCATGTGAGTGTGTGTATGTATGTACGTTTGTATGTATATATATATATATGCATATATATATATATACATATATATATATATATATTATATATATATATATATATATATATATTATATATATATATATATATATATATATAGGTACATAAATACATATATACATATTCATACGCTTTTAGATATATACACACACACATACGCACACACATATATAAATGCGTATTCTTTTTCTTTAATTCTTTTACTTGTTGAAGTCATTTGCCTACGGCCATGCTGGAGCACCATATCAAAAGCCTTTAAGCACAATAAATTGACGTCAGAACTTATTCTTTGTAAGCGAAGTAATTATTTTATTGGCCGCTTTTGCCGAACCGCAATGTTAAGGAGGGGGCCTAAAAAAGCTGCTGTCAAGATATGAATGGGTATCAAACATATTCGCAAAGACAGTAACACACATACACAAACAGACAAACTTACACACACACATATACATCAATACATATATATATATATATATATATATACACATATATATAACGAACTTCTTTCGGTTTCCGTCTACCAAATCCACTCGTAAGGCTTTGGTCGGCCCGAGGCTATAGTAGAAGACACTTTCCCAAATTGCCATGCAGTGAAACTGAACCTGGAACTATCTGCTTGCGAAGCATGTTTCTTACCACATAGCAACTCCTATGCATGTGTGTTTATATATAAGTCTATGTATAGGACGAACAGGACAAACAAATATTTAAATAATAATTCTGACGTTCGTTTAACAACGTTATGGTTGCTTGCAACCAAAAGCTCACCGAGAAATAATAGTCAGGAACAACGTTATTGTATTAAGTTGCATAGGCGCAGGAGTGGCTGTGTGGTATGTAGCTCGTTTACCAACTACATGGTTCCGGGTTCAGTCCCACTGCGTGGCAACTTGGTCAAGTGTCTTCTACTATAGCCTCGGGTCGACCAAGGCCTTGTGTGTGGATGTGGTAGACGGAAACCGAAAGAAGCCTGTCGTATATATGTATATATATATATGCATGTGTGTCTGTGCTTGTCCCCCTAGCATTGCTTGACAACCGACACTGGTGTGTTTATGTCCCCGTTACTTAGCGGTTCAGCAAAAGAGAGCGATAGAATAAAGACTGGGCTTACAAAAAATAAGTCCCGGGGTCGATTTGCTCGACTAAAGGCGGTGCTCCAGCATGGCCGCAGCCAAATGACTGTAAGAAGTAAAAGAGTAAAAGAGTTATAGAAAGATAAAGAGAGAAGGAAAAATAAATCATATATAAATGTGTGTATATATATATCAATGTTAAATCTTAAAAGAAAATTAACAAAAATTGATATACCTTTATAACGCCGGCTCCAAATATGACTTCAGTTTGAATTTTTGACGGAAATTAAATAAGTTTTATCCACTTACCTGAATATTCTATTGCCTCATATAAGTTTTTTGTCACGCGCTCCAGCTGCTATCCGATAAGCATACTGAATGAATACTTGTAATAATTCTCTAATTATTTTTAAAACGAGAGTGGCAGTATTTTCCCCTTGATGTACTTATTCTTTAATATCCGGAAATTAAATCCATTTTCCAGCTAGTCACCATTCCTACAAGTCAAGTGTTGAAATGGTCGCAATGCAACGTGAGATGAAGTGTTCTGCGCACAATAAACCACTCATCCCAGGATCTGAAATCACGACCTTAATCACGACTTCCTGTGTCCGCGACTTCTATTATATTACCAAAACTTTATTTTTCATATGTCCTGACAACACCCAGAGAATATTTTTATCTACTTGACGCTTTTCTATAACAAACGCCATTTTTTTTAATCGATTATTGGGATGGCGATATCTGCTCAAAGATACGAATTCATCTCACTAGTTACTAAAATGCAAACCCGACGAATTTTCCTCGTTTCCCAGAATATATTTCAGTTGGTTGTAAAGTATGCTTGTTGTTCACTGATGACAAGACTATGATCAGAGGCGTTTCGATCATGATCATCCCGTCGATTTACATCGCAATGTGTGTTGTGTTCTTTCCGTGGTAAAGACGGAAGGGTGTGAGACAATGGAATATCATTGTCTCAAATGCTTACGATAGGGCTGATAGCGCAAATGTTCAAGTAATGGACATTCATTAGTCCTGAAACCTACATCAACAATCATTATAGTAATATATCACGTGATGTGGATGTTAATTTTCATAGATCTCTCCGGAATATAAGCTCCAACTTACTATCAAGATGAAGCATCAGTTTATTAAATGACATCTAGGACTGAATTATTCTGTTGCTAGCAGAAGAATAAAAGTGATATTTTACGTGCTTTACGCTCAATGTGTGATTAGCATATTGTAACTTTCATGTACATGGGTTATCTCAATTACCACACTCTCTCTAATGTTTTGGGGCGTCCATTTAACCCTGTGTAACGTGCCGTAGAACTCACACAACGGATGCAGGTACTAGAGGGTAAAGACGGTACTAAGTCCCTAAGTTGTTCACGTGAGCATCTGCATACCAATTTATTATTATTCCATATACACACAACAGTTTCGATTGTGTGAGTACGATTGTGTATATATATATATATATAAATATATATACATATATGTATATATATATATATATATTATATATATATATATTATATATATATATATATATATATATATATATATATATATATATATATATTACATAGAAAATTCATAATTAATCAATATAGGGTAGCAAAAAATTCAGCAGAAATTATTTTGCCACCAGCGGTCTAGTGAGAAAAAGGAAATAGTCAGAGACTATTAATAAATTCAACAACAAATTAAGGAACGGTCATAATAGGCCGTTCAACCCACTAGAAATAACAGCCAAGGCTTCAACCGCCAAATAGTAGTAATTCCGTAAACCAGGAGAAAATTAAAAAAACATTTACCCCGTTCATCTTTAGACAATGCATTGTTTCATCGTTTTTTAATGGTAAATCAGCCTGATTAAATTAAATCAAGTCAATCTTCCATAGGCCAACAAATTCATCAGTAAAGAGAGCCAGGAGGGAGAGAAATTACACGAGGCAGCAACATTACCGCTTCGGCAATATCTGACCTAATTTATCGGCAGCAAATATAAGCTGCAGATTCCATTTCGGAATTAAACAGAAAATTCATAATTCATAATGATCAACCACTTCATATCACCTTTGATACGCAATTTCTCCACCACATTTTTTTGTCCAAGCCGGTGTTTTAGTGGTAAACTAAACTGAGCAGTCACACTACATACGGCCTTATATTTATTATTATTATTTATCATTATTTAGGCGGAGAGCTGGCAGAATCGTTAGCACACTGGGCAAAATGCTTGGTAGTATTTCATCCATCATTAGTTTCTGAGTCCAAATTTCCACGAGGTCAACTTGGTATTTCATCATTTCGAGGTCTATAAATAAAATACCAGTTAAGTACTAGGGGCTATGTTATCGACTAACTCACCCCGCAAAATATTTCAGGCCTTGTGCCTATAGTAGGAATGACTGTTATTATTGTTGTTGTTGTTGTTATTATTATTATTTTTATTATTTTATTTTTATTATTATTATTATTATTATTTTTATTATTATTATTATTATATTATTATTATTATTATTATTATTATTATTATTATTATTATTATTATTATTATTTTTATTATTATTATCATCATTATTATTATTATTATTATTATTATTATTATTTATTTTTATTATTATTATTATTATTATTATTATTATTATTATATAATTATTATATTATTATTTTTATTATTATTATTATTATTATTATTATTATTTTTATTATTTTATCATTATTATTATTATTATTATATTATTATTATATTTATTTTTATTATTTTTATTATATTATTATTATTATTATTATTATTATTATATATTATTTTTATTATTATTATTCATATATTATTATTATTATTTTTATTATATTTATTTTTATTATTATTATTATTATTATTATTATTATTATTATTATTATTATATTTATTATTATCATTAGTTTATGTAAATTCTTTCGTCTCACATACTATGAACTCCTCAGCATCTCTCTGCTCCACCTATTTCATCTTATCCCACTTATTCCGTATTAAAAATTACATTAAAAGTGTACTTATCTACTGTTTGTCAAGTGGATTGTTTATCAAATAATTTATACTCGGAACAATTGTACATATATCCCTGGTTAAATCGGAATTTCCCACTTGGTGTGGCTCCTTGTTTTAGTAATTGTCTACAAGTGGTGTGATACTTGTGAAGCTTACTTTCAACGACGCAAATTTCTCGTTTTCACAAATGTAAGTTGATGGTTGCATGAAAAATTCGGACAAGCTGAAGTAGACGGGGTGGGTAGCGCAGGTCGGTGGTGAGAGGAGGAAAAAGGCGAATGAATACACGCACATACACAACACACACACACACACACACACACACACATATATATATATTATATATATATATATATATATATATACGTGGAGAGAGAGAGAGACTTTTAGTGGGGCAAACAGATCGAACCGTCTCAAGTGTAGCTGCCCGAGTTGGTCGTGTCTTGTGGGACTTGACTGAGGAAAGAAAGCCACGAATGAGCCGTCTATTTTTGCCTGTCCTTCTAATCGTTTTTTCTCCTGACCGCTTTCTATTGTCTATCTGTCCGAATCATTTATTGTCCACTATTGCGATTTTTTTTACCATTTATATATATATATATGCACATATACACAGGTGTGTATGATTGTGTATAGAAGAATATATTACTGAAAGAAATTCCAACTTTGATTTTCATGATTTATTTACAATCTTATAATATATGATATAAGATAAGATAACATAATGAAGCGATAGAATAATAAAATATCCACTCTGATTGAACTAGTACTTTCATGCATTCTTCAAGTTGTATAAAATAGTTATTGTCTGCATCATTCTAAAGAGAAATAAATTCTGCATAAGGTGTAATAGATAGAAATAATTTGTATGGTGTTAGTAACAACATATTTTGTGAGAAATAGGACTATTATTATGTCTTAAATTTAATTTCGCCAATGTAGATATGTGTGTGTATAAATATTAATTTTAAATCTTAACAGGAAAGTAGCAAAAATTGATTTACCCCGATAATGCCAGCTGCAAATATGACTTCAGTTTTAATTTTTTACACAAATTAGAAAAGGTTTATCCACTTATCTGGATATTCTATTACCTCATGAAAGTTTATTGTCTCATTTTGCGGTTTGTATAGGATAAGAATACTGACCGAAGTACATATTTGTTATAACCCGTTATGTGTGGGGTTTTTTAACGGCAGTGTCAGTATTTTCTGTCGATGTATGTGATTCGCTGAACTTTAATATCCGTCGTATATATGTTATATATATATATATATATATATATATATATATTATGTGTGGTGTGTGTGTGTGTGTGTGTGTGTGTGTGTCTATATGTTTGTATGTGTGATTTTATTGGTCACTTTTGCCGATCCGCTATGTTAAGGGGGGTGTTATTGTTGCTTGGAACCAAATGCTCACCGAAAAATGATCGTCAGGAACAACGTTATTTTATTAAGTCTCATATTTATAGAAAGATAGAGAGAGAGGGAAAAATAAATCATATATATGTGTGCGTATATATAAATGTAAAATCTTAAAGAAAAGTAAAAAAATTATTTACCTTTATAACGCCGGCTCCAAATATTACTTCAGTTGTGGATTTTTAACAGAAATTAAATAAATTTTATCCCCTTATCTAAATATTCTATTTTGTCCCACGTTCCAGGTGCTATCCGATGAGCATACTGAATGAAATACCCTGTTGTAATAATTCTCCTTTCTTTTTTAAACGAGAGTGGCAGTATTTTCCCTTGACGTATGCGATTGGCTGAAATTTTTAATATCCGGAAAATAAAACTATTTTCCAGCTACTCACCATCCCTACACGTCAAGTGTTGAAATGTGTCATCGACTTCTATTGTATTACCAAAATTTTATTTTTCATATTTCCTGTCAACACCCATTCTTATCTACTTGACACTTTTCTAAAACAAACGCCATTGTTTTTATCGATGATTGGGATGGCCATATCTGCTCAAAGATACGACCTCACCTCTCGAGTTACTAAAATGCAAACCCGACGAATTTTCCTTGTTTCCCAGAATATATTTCAGTTGTTTGTAAAGAATGCTTGTTGTTCACTGATGACAAGAATATGATCATAGGCGTTTCGGTCATGATCATTCCGTCGATTTCCTTACATCGCAATGTGCGTTGTGTTCTTTCTGTGGTTAAGACGGTAGGGTGTAAGACAATGGAATATCATCGTCTCAAATGCTTACGACAGGGCTGATAGCGCAAATGTTCCAGTAATAGGCATTCATTAGTCCTGAAACCTACATCTACAATAATTATTGTATGACATCAGATGATGTGGATGTTAATTTTCATAGATCTCTCCGAAATATAAGCCCGACCTTACTATCAAGATGTTGCTTAGAAACTCTGTCTTCCTTTTCAGCTTCCTTTCAGCAACCATAACCATGTCTCAATATTACTATTTCCTGCAACTATCTTTGCCAATCGACCATGCAAAACATTCTCTTGTCAGTTAGATAATCTACCTTCTTTTTTCTGGTTTTAATTTCATTTGGCTTTTTCCTTTCCCATCTCCTACTATAACTCTTGCAAATCATAGATTTTCTTCACTATTATATATATCAACTCTGGCTAACTCTACGCTACCTTCTGCTGATATTAAACCTCTTCCAACTTCGTTATTCTAAGTAAGTGCAATTTTGCCCCTCCTAATCGAGGCTGAAGTCCTCCATTCATATTGAATTCCTTCCTTGTTCTTCTGTCTAGATTTGGTAATTCAGATTTTTTAAAATCAACAAATTCTGCTGAAAACCGAAGTAACCATACTTCCCAAAGTTTTTACAACCTTTACTAGATTTAGAACACTTCGCCTTCCCTTCATTAGCTTCTTCAACCTTCCGATGTACTCCTTATCTTTTTTTGTTTTTATTTCCATTGTTAGTACACTGTCAGATTCTAATTCTCCGAAGCACTTATGATTCTCTCCCTTCAGTGATTTTACTCTCTTGCTATCTGGCCTTCACTGCTGACTACCTGTCCCTTTTTCATGACTTATTTTGCGCACATATCTATGCCAAATTCCATGCCTAAATCTTTGCTGAAGAGTCTTATAATTCGTATTAAGGAACCAAAAGCTTCTAATCGTCCATCTTGAGCAAATGATTAATATTTCTTTTAACTTCTCTAAACTGATACCCTGACTTTGCCTGTCTTAGTACTAAATTGACGACAGTTAAGCATAACACATATATTAATGGGGATAACGTGTCTCCCTGGAGAATTCTTCGACCGATATTAACATTTCCTAAGGCAGTGTCACCTGTTTCCGATTCTTTGCACTATTGCTGTAACTAATTAAGTCTCTGGTATTGTCTGCAATACTGAATATACTCAAACATTTACTTAACCGTGAGTGTTGCATCATGTCTATTTTGGCTTTTATGTAGTTAGTTATGAATGCCTGATCGTATGCAGTTGCTTACAAAACCTGTCTCCCTTTTAATTTTCCCTTCTGAAACAATATTAGTCTGTAACTGTCTCTTGGCTTTGCTTTCTGTACCCTTTCTGTTCCACTGGTTCTTTGTAAATTATTTCCAGGATATCATACACCTAATTAGATATTATTCCTTTCAACAGCTTCCACATGAGGGGCAGGCAGGTGATAGGCCGGCAATTATCCACTGCATTGCTTTGTTGGGATTCTTTTGGCAAAGAATTGTTTTACTTGTGGTCAGCCTCTTTGGGATTTGTACCCCGTTGTTAATAATTTATATATTTGCTTGGCTATTCTTCTGTGTAGTGATGGGGAAATGTTCAGCCAATAAACACACCAACACAGGCCGTCAAGCGGTGGGACAAACACGGACACAGAGACACACACACACACTGATACATACAGACAGACATATATAGGCATAGGAGTGTCCGTAGATTAAGAAACATATGGTTCCGGGTTCAGTCCCATTGCCAGACACCTTGGCTGAGTGTCTTCTACTATAGTCTAGGGCCGACCAAAGCCTTTTGAGTGGATTTCATGGATGGAAACACAAATAAGCCCGTCGTATGTGTGTGTGTGTGTGTATTTGCGTGTCTATATTTTTCCATCCACCATCCCTTGACAAGCGATGTTGGTGTGCTTACGTCTCTGTAATCTTGCGGTTCTCGAAAAGAAACTGATAGAATAAGTACTAGGCTTACAAAGAATAAGTCCTAGGGTCGATTTGTTCGACTAAAAGCGGACCTCCAACATAGCCGCATTCAAATGACTGAAACAAGTAAAGGAATAGTCACGACGGGCTTCTTTCCGTTTCCATCTACCAAATCCACTCCTGAGGATTTTGAGAGTCCAATGGCTACAGTAGAAGACATGTGCGTAGTGTGCCACGCAGTGGAAATGGACCCGAAACCAGATTTGAAAGCAAGCGTCTTACCACACAGCCGCGCCTAAACATGCTCCCCTACACAGATTCAATCCAAGGAAACACGCATAAAGATGAAACACTCTCCAAGCCGTTCACTTTATAATTTGTTAAAACGATTAACATGGTGTCCATTAGTGAGTAATGCTGTGTTTTGTTTTATTTCTCCTACACAATGATTTCAAATTTTGGCACAACACCAGCAATTTCGGAGGAGGTTGTAAGTTGATTGCATCGAGCCCAGTACTTAACTGATATTTATTTCATCGACACTGTAAGGATAAAAGGCAAAAACAACCTCGGCGGAATATTTCTACTTAATATTTAATATTATTACGTTCATGCATTTTTGAAATTAGGTGTTAAAACAGAAATTCTCCTATCTGGAGATGGTCGCCTGTGCCAATGAAAACACACGCAATATATATTTGATCTTCACTTTATTATTATTATTATATTATTATTATTATTATTATTATTATTATTGTTGTTGTTGTTGTTGTCGTTGTTGTCGTTGTTGTTGTGGTTGTATTTGGGACGCCGGGTGAAACGATTAGAAGTATTTCGTCTGCCCAAAGGCGGCGAGTTTGCAGAAACGTTAGCACGTCGGGCGAAATGCTTAGCAGTATTTCGTCCACGGTAACGTTCTGAGTCCAAATTCCCCCGAGGTCGAGATTGCCTTTCATCCTTTCTGGGTCGATTAGATAAGTACCAGTTACGCACTGGGGTCGATATAATCGACTTAATCCGTTTGTCTATCCTTGTTTGTCCTCTCTGTGTATAGCCCCTTGTGGGTAGTAAAAAAATAGATATTTCGTCTCTCTCTACGTTCTGATTTCAAATACCTCGGAGGTCGACTTTGCCTTTCATCCTTTCAGGGACGATAAATTAAGTACCAGTTACACACTGGGGTCGATGTAATGGACTTGTCCTTGTGCTTCCAAAGACAGGATAATAATAATAATAATAATAATAATAATAATAATAATAATAATAATAATAATAATTATTATTATTATTATTATATTATTATTATTAATATTATTATTATTATTATTATTATTATTATTATTATTATTATTATTATTATTATATTTATTATTATTATTTATCATTCCTTAGGCGGAGAGCTGGCAGAATCGTTAGCACACCGGGCAAAATGCTTGGTAGTATTTCATCCATCATTAGTTTCTGAGTTCAAATTCCCCCGAGGTCAACTTGGTATTTCATCATTTCGAGGTCTATAAATTAAATACCAGTTGACTACTAGGGGCTATGTAATCGACTAACTCACCCCGCAAAATATTTCAGGCCTTGTGCCTATAGTAGGAACGACTGTTATTGTTGTTGTTGTTGTTGTTGTTGTTGTTGTTGTTATTATTATTATTATTATTATTATTATTATTATTATTATTATTATTATTATCATTAGTTTATGTAAATTCTTTCGTCTCACATACTATGATCTCCTCACCGACTCTCTGCTCCACCTATTTCTTCTTATCTCGCTTCTTCCGTATTAAAAATTACATTGAAAGTGTACTTATCTACTGTTTGTCAAGTGGATTGTTTATCAAATAATTTATACTCGGAACAATTGTACATATATCCCTGGTTAAAACGGAATTTCCCACTTGGTGTGGCTCCTTGTTTTAGTAATTGTCTGCAAGTGCTATGATACTTGTGAAGCTTACTTTCAACGACGCAAATATCTCGTTTTCACAAATGTATGTTGATGGCTGCATGAAAAATTCGGACAAACTGAAGTAGACGGGGTGGGTAGCGCAGGTCGGTGGCGGGTGTTGAACCCCTTATTGGTGAGAGGAGGAAAAAAGGCGAATGAATACACGCACATACACAACACACACACACACACACACACACACACACACACACACACACACACACACACACACAAATATATATATATATATATATATATATATATACGTAGAGAGAGAGAGAATTTTAGTGGGGCAAACAGATCGAACCGTATCAAGTATAACTGCCCGAGATAGTCGTGTCTTGTTGGACTTGACTGAGGAAAGAAACCATTAAGGAGCCGTCTAGTTTTGCCTGTCCTTCTAATCGTTGTTTCTCCTGTCCGCTTTCTATTGTCTATCTGTCCGAATCATTTATTGTCCACTATTGCGATTTTTTTTACCATTTATATATATATATATGCACATATACACAGGTGTGTATGATTGTGTATAGAAGAATATATTACTGAAAGAAATTCCAACTTTGATTTTCATGATTTATTTACAATCTTATAATAATATATGATATAAGATAAGTTAACATAATGAAGCGATAGAATATCAAATATCCACTCTGATTGAACTAGTACTTTCATGCATTCTTCAAGTTGTATAAAATAGTTATTGTCTGCATCATTCTAAAGAGAAATAAATTCTGCATAGGTGTAATAGATAGAAATAATTTGTATGGTGTTAGTAACAAAATATTTTGTAAGAAATAGGACTATTATTATAAGTCTTAAATTTAATTTCGCCAATGTAGATATGTGTGTGTATAAATATTAATTTTAAATCTTAACAGGAAAGTAGCAAAAATTGATTTACCCCGATAATGCCAGCTGCAAATATGACTTCAGTTTTAATTTTTTACACAAATTAGAAAAGGTTTATCCACTTATCTGAATATTCTATTACCTCATGAAAGTTTATTGTCTCATTTTGCGGCTTGTATAGGATAAGAATACTGACCGAAGTACACATTTGTTATAACCCGTTATGTGTGGGGTTTTTTAACGGCAGTGTCAGTATTTTCTGTCGATGTATGTGATTCGCTGAACTTTAATATCCGTCGTATATATGTATATATATATATATATATATATATATATATATAATATATATATATATATATATGTGTGTGTGGTGTGTGTGTGTTGTGTGTGTGTGTGTGTGTGTGTGTGTGTGTGTGTGTCTATATGTTTGTATGTGTGTTTTTATTGGTCACTTTTGCCGATCCGCTATGTTAAGGGGGGTGTTATTGTTGCTTGGAACCAAATGCTCACCGAAAAATGATCGTCAGGAACAACGTTATTTTATTAAGTCTCATATTTATAGAAAGATAGAGAGAGAGGGAAAAAATAAATCATATATATGTGTGCGTATATATAAATGTAAAATCTTAAAAGAAAAGTAAAAAAATTATTTACCGTTATAACGCCGGCTCCAAATATTACTTCAGTTTGGATTTTTAACAGAAATTAAATAAATTTTATCCCCTTATCTAAATATTCTATTTTTGTCCCACGTTCCAGGTGCTATCCGATAAGCATACTGAATGAAATACCCTGTTGTAATAATTCTCCTTTCTTTTTTAAACGAGAGTGGCAGTATTTTCCCTTGACGTATGCGATTGGCTGAAATTTTTAATATCCGGAAAATAAAACTATTTTCCAGCTACTCACCATCCCTACACGTCAAGTGTTGAAATGTGTCATCGACTTCTATTGTATTACCAAAATTTTATTTTTCATATTTCCTGTCAACACCCATTCTTATCTACTTGACACTTTTCTAAAACAAACGCCATTGTTTTTATCGATGATTGGGATGGCCATATCTGCTCAAAGATACGACCTCACCTCTCGAGTTACTAAAATGCAAACCCGACGAATTTTCCTTGTTTCCCAGAATATATTTCAGTTGTTTGTAAAGAATGCTTGTTGTTCAATGATGACAAGAATATGATCATAGGCGTTTCGGTCATGATCATCCCGTCGATTTCCTTACATCGCAATGTGCGTTGTGTTCTTTCCGTGGTTAAGACGGTAGGGTGTGAGACAATGGAATATCATTGTCTCAAATGCTTACGACAGGGCTGATAGCGCAAATGTTCCAGTAATAGGCATTCATTAGTCCTGAAACCTACATCTACAATAATTATTGTATGACATCAGATGATGTGGATGTTAATTTTCATAGATCTCTCCGAAATATAAGCCCGACCTTACTATCAAGATGTTGCTTAGAAACTCTGTCTTCCTTTTCAGCTTCCTTTCAGCAACCATAACCATGTCTCAATATTACTATTTCCTGCAACTATCTTTGCCAATCGACCATGCAAAACATTCTCTTGTCAGTTAGATAATCTACCTTCTTTTTTCTGGTTTTAATTTCATTTGGCTTTTTCCTTTCCCATCTCCTACTATAACTCTTGCAAATCATAGATTTTCTTCACTATTATATATATCAACTCTGACTAACTCTACGCTACCTTCTGCTGATATTAAACCTCTTCCAACTTCGTTATTCTAAGTAAGTGCAATGTTGCTCTTCCTAATCGAGGCTGAAGTCCTCCATTCATATTGAATTCCTTCATTGTTCTTCTGTCTAGATTTGGTAATTCAGATTTTTTCAAATCAACAAATTCTGCTGAAAACCGAAGTAACCATACTTCCCAAAGATTTTACAACCTTTACTAGATTTAGAACACTTCGCCTTCCCTTCATTAGCTTCTTCAACCTTCCGATGTACTCCTTATCTATTTTTGTTTTCATTTCCATTGTTAGTACACTGTCAGATTCTAATTCTCCGAAGCACTTATGATTCTCTCCCTTCAGTGATTTTACTCTCTTGCTATCTGGTCTTCACTCCTGACTACCTGTCCCTTTTTCATGACTTATTTTGCGCACATATCTATGCCAAATTCCATGCCTAAATCTTTGCTGAAGAGTCTTCTAATTCGTATTAAGGAACCAAAAGGCTTCTAATCGTCCATCTTGAGCAAATGATTAATATTCCCTTTATCATCTCTAAACTGATACCCTGACTTTGCCTTTCTTACTACTAAATTGACGACAGTTAAGCATAACACATATATTAATGGGGATAACGTGTCTCCCTGGAGAATTCTTCGACCGATATTAACATTTCCTAAGGCAGTGTCACCTGTTTCCGATTCTTTGCACTATTGCTGTAACTAATTAAGTCTCTGGTGTTGTCTGCAATACTGAATATACTCAAACATTTACTTAACCGTGAGTGTTGCATCATGTCTATTTTGGCTTTTATGTAGTTAGTTATGAATGCCTGATCGTGTGCAGTTGCTTACAAAACCTGTCTCCCTTTTAATTTTCCCTTCTGAAACAATATTAGTCTGTAACTGTCTCTTGGCTTTGCTTTCTGTACCCTTTCTGTTCCACTGGTGCTTTGTAAATTATTTCCAGGATATCATACACCTAATTAGATATTATTCCTTTCAACAGCTTCCACATGAGGGGCAGACAGGTGATAGGCCGGCAATTATCCACTGCATTGCTTTGTTGGGATTCTTTTGGCAAAGAATTGTTTTACTTGTGGTCAGCCTCTTTGGGATTTGTACCCCGTTGTTAATAATTTATATATTTGCTTGGCTATTCTTCTGTGTAGTGATGGGGAAATGTTCAGCCAATATCCTAGTACCCTATCCAATCCTGGGTATTTCCAGTTTGGCGATTTTATCACTCTGGCCCACATTGGTAGACAAATATACATTGAGGTGACTGGCGTTTATATACCTGCTTTTTCTCATCCTTAATTACTAAACAATCTTCTCTTCTCTCTCCTCTACTGACCTAATTTAATTTAAC